>NC_046659.1:84162962-84190090 GCF_010883055.1 Belonocnema kinseyi | reverse complement strand
TCATGCAGGCTCTCGTGTTTCTGTGACTTCTTATGTCTCTTCTAAGTAGGGTCTCATTCACACATTCTAACCATTCTTTCCGCGGTCTACCTCTGGGCACTTAATTCTAATAAATTCTCTTGAACTTTAGACAATTGACTGACTTCTAATTAATCTGAAATCTAGACTACTGTAGTGGATTCTACTTGATTTCTAGTGATCATCATAGTGGAATTTATTAAATTCTCCTAAGATTTATACAATTCTAATGAATTCTAGTAAACTTTCTTAAAATTAACTGAATAATAGAAAATTCCACTGACATATACATAATGTAGTGAATTTAAATGTCTTGAATCTAGACAATTCTGATTAATTTGAATAAATTACACTAAAATTTAAAAAATTTACATCATTCTAATCAATTTACCTCGAAAGCTATACAATTCGAACAATAATCTCTTCCGAATTTAATTTTAATTAACTCTATTCAATTTTTGTAAAATCTAGACAGTTTTGATTAATTGTATTGAAATATTTTTAAATCTAATAAGGTTTCCTGAAATCCAGTAGATTCTCCTAAAGCATAGACAACTCAAATAAATTTTAGTAAATTATACCGAAATATAGATTTAGTGTATTCTAATCCATTTTTCTCAAATAATAATAATTTCTCATGTACTCCACTAAATTTTCTTGAATTATAATAAATTATACTGATTTTTTTACCAAATTATTCTTAATTTTAGTAATTTCTCATAGCATCTACTAAACCTTACTCAAATCTATTAAATCGACCTGACATAATTCTAAAAGATTTTTTGGAAACCCTTAGGCAATTATAATAATAATTTCTAGTCATTATTCTTGAATTCTACTAAATTATCCTGAATACAATTCTAATGAATTCTAGTACATTTTTTTTAATTTAGTCAATTATTTTGAATTTAAGACAATTGAGTGATTTTTATTCCATTATTCTGAAATCTAGACTGTAGGGAATTCTAGCCGATTTTATTCAAATCTAGACAAGTAGTGTATTTTGAATAATTCTTCTGAAATTCATACAATTCTAATGAGTTCTAGTCCACTGTCTTTTAATGTAGTAAAATCTTGAAATTTCTCTTGAAATAGAGACAACGTAAGTGAATTCTAAATAATTCTGCTAAAGTTCAGTAATGTAATAAAATCTAATCAATTTTCCTGATAAGGAAATTATATCTAAAACGAAGATTATAATTTTTTTTGGGACACCAGGATAAAGAAATGTAATAAGAATTAAATTGCAATACTTAGAATTTGAACAAGTTCTATTAATTTGAGTAAATTCTTCTCAAATCTAGTCACTTCCACTCAATTTAATTGGAACTTATCAAAATATAGGTGGTTATATTTTTTATCTTCAACTCCTGTAATTACTATAATTGTAAAATATTTAATTGAAAAGAGAAAATTTCTGAACTACTTATTACGTTTTATGAATGGAACGTAGCATGAATGAAGGAAGTGCATAACTGAAGACTCAACAAACCTTGGTTTACACAAAGCCAAGTAGTGTAAATACTCGATAAGTACATGACCAGGATATCCCTCTCATGACTTGTTTGAATAAACAATTTACATGCTAGTGCTGATAGCGACCTCGGCACATACACCCACTATCAAAACTCTGATACCTTTTGATTGATTAAATGTCACCATAAAAATTCCTCCTTGTTAATCGCAGTAAAAAAGCAATAAAAATAATATCGTATTTCATCTTTACTCTGGACTTTACCTCATTTTATCCCGTGTAATAAAACAGATTATAACAATCGTATAGATAAAAAGTGGGCACATAAATCCTTTGAATACGAGCCTATTAAATTTTTAAATCATCTTATGAATTTGAGGATATACATAACTTTACAAGTCGTTAAAAAACTTAATGTCAAACACTCAAGGATCTAGAAGTTTAAGTTTATTGCTGATATCAAGGAAAAGTCAGCGAATATTTTTTTCCGGATAACTCAGAAATTTGGAAAAAAATTACAAAAGTTTGGAAATTTCTGCACTAGTTGTCTAGCATAATCAGAGCTACCACACAGTCATTTTTAGCTATTTTTTAAAATCACTTTTGAGTACTTTAAAAATAAAGTCACTATAGTCAAGATTAAAAAATGAAAAGATCACTTTAGTCACTTTCTTTCAATGAATTATTTACAAAGAGTAGGAGTTTTCAAGCTAAAAAGTCGATTGTTTTAGTAAACAGTTGACAAAAAAAGAATTATTTTCTACTGAGAAAGATTAATTTTTAAACAAATTTTTATTTACGGAAATTTAAGGCAACTTTCGCCAAAAGTCTACTTTTCACAAACTAGTTGGATTTAAAACAAAATCACTTAATCTCTAAACAATTAGTAGAATTTTTAAACAAAGGAGATGAATTTTGAAGGAAAAATATAATTAGTAGACTTTTCAATCAAAAGGAATAAACCTGTGAACGAAAAATCGTTAGATTTCCTAATAGGTTTCTATCAATTGGGTTAGAATTTAACAAGGGGAGACCGCTAACAGTAAATTTCATTTTAAGTTTACAATTTTTTAGTGAAAGCTTATAATAAGTTGAATTTCCTTCCACAATCTTGAAAAATACGTTACTTTTTATACCAGAAATGGAATGGTTACAGTTTTAGTTCAAAAAATTGATACTAAATTTTGATTTAGTTCTTTCGTTTCCCGGAAATAATAAAGAAAATTTAAGTTTTCATCAGGCACGTTTCAGCTCCCTAAAACCACACAATCAAAAACTAGTATTCCACAGCCAAAAAGATGAATTTTTAAAAAAGGAGTTTAATTTTCTATAAAAAATACGAATTTTCAAGAAAAAACATCAATTTTTAACAAAACAGTTGAATTTTTCACCCGACATTATTAACCCTCGGGCACTGGCGCCTACTAGGCGAAGTAGATCGCCGACGGGCGGTATATAGTGCCGCCCATACGGAATCGACAACTTGTTCCATAAGAGGAATGTTGATTTGTAGTTTTGTCTCAAATTCTATTTTTCCTAATCAGAAATTTACATATTGGCATCAGAGTCTTCAGTATTTTGACATGATTGGCACTTGGTTGAGGTGATACAATGTTGCTTACATACAAATTTAGTGCCGAGAGCGCGCACATTCTCTCTGCACGAGATCATTGACGACTAATAAGAGCATAATGGAATCAGAAAGTAGTACGGGGATATATTATGATAGTTGCTTGAAAGATAGCTGAGCGCGTTCTAGCGGTACTTTGGCACACTAGAGAATAATCATAATTTTGATCAAAAAGCGGCATGGAGTCCCAACCCGCCAGTGCCCGAGGGTTAATACTCTACAACCAAAAAAAAAAGGAAGCCAAATTTTCCAGCAAAAAGTTAAATTTTAAATCAAAGAGATAAATTTTCAGCGAAAAAGATGAATTATTAACCAAGAAGATACATTTTTGAAAAAATAGTTGAATTTTTAACTAGAAAAGATACAATTTTAACTAGAAATGCAATAGTTAAACCTTCAGTTGAAAAAAATTCAACCAAAAAAGAAATTAATTCGCAACGAAATATTTGAATTTTCAACAATAACAAAAATTTTGATAAAAGTAATTCAACTTTTAAATGAATAGCACCTAGAATTTTTCACTAAAATAGTTCAATTTGGAACAGAAATATTATAGGAGATTTTTTAACTATAAAAAGGGAAATTACCTTGAAAAATAGTAAAAAGGAAAAATTATTTATAAAAGGGTAAAGTGGAGAGTATGGAAAAGAGTGTGACGAAAGTGATTTTCAAACTTATTATAAATTATTCTTGAATTCTAGCATTCTAGGTACATTTTTGCAAATGTTGCAAACTTTCTTAAATTTTATCATCAAGAAACATCCTGAACGTTATCTACATTCGTAAAATTCTTCCGCTGGAACCCTCCTCCACACTCTGTTACCCGCCGTCGGTTTTGACGTGACGCTCTATCTCCCTCTTAAATTGGTAATGTAGTTTATGGATGGCCCCTTAAAGTATCTCTCAATAAAATTTCCGAGTAATTCTCCTACTGATCAAAGCATTTGAGCAACCTCATGTTAAAAGAGTGTATATTTACAACGACTTCTTAAAGGATATTCCTGTTGGCTTCGGAATTTATGTGTAGGGAGATTCAAAGTGGATCTGATCTCTTTAAAGAGGGTGTTCCTACTCAGAGTTCAAATTCTAATGGCGAGCAGTTTGGAAAACATGCTTTGAATTTACTCGATGTTTACTCCACTCGGCCGATGCAGCGTTCACAAATGTTGCAGGAACATTTGCCCGATATTACTTGGAATAAATTATATTGGCCAAAATCCACACATATGAAATCCTAGTATATCTACAGTGTACACATTCACATAGGAAACCCTCGGAACAGTGGAAACGTCAGTTGACGTTTAAACGCCCCACTCGAATGTAACGCCGACGCACTGACACTCTCAAATAATAGATTAGACGCTAGCTAAGTGCACTGTCCCATCGTTAGTGATTTATCGATCGCACCACGTGTGCTTATCGAGATTTCCACTGTTTAATGACATATCAAAGTCACAATTGTCAATTAAGTCTAGAAATAGTTGAATAATTTATTGTCTTTACTTTTTAAATCTATATCGCCTGCTGCATGTAATATGGAATCAGGTTCGGATGAGTTCCTCTGTTCAGGTTTTCGTTTTTATGTAATTATGAAATTGTAGTAGTCGATTTATCGACAGTAAATCGAAAAATAATTTTATAAGCGATAAATGTCACGCTAAAATACGAGAGAGATGAAATTTCAAACCAAAAAGACGAATTTTTTTATAAGACCGTTGAATATTTAACCAAAAACGATGACTTTAACGAAATCGTTGAATTTCAATAAGAATCTTTAACAAAATAGTAAAAATTTTAACCAAGAAGCTAAATTTTTAACCAACAAAGATGAATTTTCAAGCAAAAAATAATAAATGTAAACGATAAACCATTGATTTTTCAGCCAAATAGTTCAATTTTAAATAAAAAAAAAAGTTTAACTAAGAAGGATGATTTTTTCACTATAGATATAAAATTGTAATCCATAAAGAAGAAATTTTGACGCAATAGTTCATATTTGGACCAAAAAATTTGAATCGTTAAATTTTTAGTTTAAAAAATTGGTTTTCATATTAAAGAATAGTAAAATAATAATGTTCTACCGAAAAAGATGAATTTTCGACGAAATCCATAAGTTTTTTAGCAAATGTTTTAATTTACCAATTTCAGATAATAAATTTTTAACCAACAATGAAATAGTTAAATGTTTAGATTAAAAATTAATTGTTAGCAAAAGAAAAAAAACTATTTTCAACAAAATGCATGAATTTCTAAACAAATTGTGTATTCTGAAAGCCGAAAACACGAATTTATTTGCAAAACAGTTGAACTTTAGCACGAAAATATGATTTTTTTTAAAGTAAATTTTTACCAAATAGATACATTTTTAAATGAGAAGTTTAATTCTTTGCCAAATAGTTGAATTTTCTACCAAATAAGTTGAAGTTTTTAACCAAAAATATAAATTTTCTACGAATGTGTTCATTTTTGCTGAAATAGTTCAAGTTATTGCCAAATTGTTGAATTTTAAGCAAAAAAGACGAATTTAAAAAGAAAATGATTGAAATACAATTTTTTAATTTTTCTAAAAACACGAAAATATGAACATTCAATAAAAAAGTTAATTTGCAACCAAATAGTTACATTTCCAACTAAAATAATGAATCTTGAGCCTGACAGATACATTTTCAACAAATATTTGAATTCGCTACTAAATAGGTAAATTTGTAACCGAAAAGATCAATCTTCAATTAAAAATACCAACTTTCGACCAAAAGATTTAAAAATATTTTTTCCGTTTCACCAGAACTTTTTCAGGACAAAGTGACCAGGGAAGTCTCAACTTTTTTTAATTGCAGCAAGCCCTTAATCATTTTTGGGACAAAAGTATTATAAAAACTCCATTATACTTATATCGAAATGTTAAAAAGTGCTGACAGGATTTATTTCTCAAAATGGTATTGCTGAAATAGGACTTAACTACCAAAAAAGTTAAAAATATATCCTATCACAACAGGATATTTTTAGGACCAAATTAAGAAATTTTGAAGAAAATAAAATATAAATTTTCTAGTACTTTTGTACTTTTTTGTTCTTTTGTCCGAAAAAAGTTCTACTAAAAAAAAATTAACAAGACTTTTCCGGCACTCTTGTCCCAAGAAGGTTTTACTAAAAAGAACTAAGTAGGACTTTTCCAGTAGTTTCGACCTGAAAAAGTATTAGTAAAAGAGGATACCTTTTCAACTAATTTGGAAATTTTGTCCTTTTGTAGAAATACTTTTTCGGGACATAAATCCTATCAGCACTTGTGAAAATATCGAAAAAATTGAAATGGACATTTTTAAGTACTTACGTCTCAAAAATTACTTAACGCTAGCAAAAGAAAAAAGAAACTTCAGTGGGACTTCTTGGATACTTTTTGTCCGATCATTTTCTGAATTCTCGCTTCGCCTGCTTTTTATTTTTTGAAATTCCCATCTGCTCTAAATTTTATGTTTTCAAATTACAATGTTTTGTAATTTTTATTTCACCAAATCTTCGTTTGTACGAATGATCATTTGGCACTATTTTTATTTTCCTGAATTACTATTCACATTAATTTTTATTGTCCCGAATGAGTCACAAATTTCAATTAAGCCCGGAAATAGTTAAATAACTTCCTGTCTTCATTTATAAAATCTATTTATGTTTTTCGACTATTCTGCATTTAATTCAATTGCTAGAAATAACCGCATATGTAGGAGATGACGAAACAAATTATGAACTCGTTTTTTTGAGGCGCATAAATATTCCGAATATTCTATTTTCCCTGATTTTTCCTGATTTCCCGATTCCCCTTATTTTACCAAAATTTATTTGAGTATAGATCAATTTACCCTAATTTATATTTTCATCAAATAAAAAAAATCAACAGGGATGCCGGATAAAGTCTCGCTGAAGTATTAAGTATAATACAAATCAATTTTCAAGGACCATCTTTGTTTCAAAAACTTTTAAAGTACAATTAGGGATAAAAGTACAAGCAAAGGTCCATTTTATTTTTTCACGAAATTTTTACAAGCACTGATGGGGAAAAAATTGGTACTTAATTACCGATTTCTCTGGTACCTTGTATTTTAGAGGATCCGAATTGTCCGATTTTCTATTTTTTTCTAAAGAACCATCTGTCCTAATTTAAATTTGTTCGAATTACCATTTGTCCTTACCACCATTTGCCATAACTCCCATTTTTCATATAACTAAATTTCTATTCTCTAGAGTCACTATTTTACATAATTGTAATGCTGTTAAATTATTATTTGCCCTTAGTTTGATTATTCTGAATTACCATTTGGCATCATCCGAATTGACTATTCTAATTTTCGGATAAGCAGTCGTTGCATCTATGTAATTAACTTAACTATAAATATAAATATTATTTTCATATATGAAACATTTATAATTGCGTAAATTATTAAAAAAATTTGTTTCTATTCCGATTACTGTTTTATGATTATGGGCGTTGCAATTAAATATATATGAGTTCCAAAATCTTACCAATCTCCATATATTCTCGACATTCAGAGGATTTACTTGTTTAAGAGCAATTTTACACAAAGTCTTCCTCGGTTTTTGTACTTTTTCCACATTTCTACACAGACCTTTCAAAATTTAACGTCAAAGCATGGACAACCGTAATTTGGATATTGTGAATTCTCGTCTATTAAAGCTCCTATGACTTTAACGAACGCAATCTCATCTCGTATCTCGTGCTTTGAAACGATTTTGTCAAAAATCTGAACTTTTCTACATTGTGTTCAACACTATTATATCAAATGTATATTAAATTAACTTTTGTACCTCGACTTGCGATTAATTATTTAGATATTGCAAAATGAAGAACCAATTTTATTTATCATGATTAATTTAATATTTTCTTTTAAGTTTTCATTAAATTTAATTCTCAGCTATCCTGAAAATTCGTTGTCACGTCTTTGTGAATAAAAAAAATGTTATTTTTTATGCGGTGAGCCAAAAATACTCATCCTAGCATAAAGTGGTTCTAAAAAATTCGTTCATGTACTTTCGGTAAAAAATTTGGTTAAATAAAATGTTATTGCAGCTTTTTTTGTTTTTCCAAAAAGTTATTTGTTATTTTTAATCTTATTTTTCACGATTGAACCAGAACTAAGCACCCTATAAAAAATTATAAATTAAAAAATTGTAGCTTTCTTTGGGTGAACAACTATTTTATATCATTTTTTGTTTTCTCTCGTTGGGCAGTTCTTCCAAAAATGTATTTTTTTCTATTTATTGTTATTTCAAATTTTCATTTCCATCTTTTTTTAAATTTCGAAAATGCTATAACTCTAATAATTACTATGAATAGTCGTACATAGAATTTAGAAATCACGAACTAGCTGGCTAATTAACTTGTATTTTCTTTTTACATCCTGAAAAATTAAGCCGAAGCACAATTCAATCTGAGTAATTTTTCAAAAATTATCCGGCATACAGACGTCAATAACGGCAACGTCGACAAATGGACAGATACCGATGTAAAACTATTTTTTTCTGACTCATGGGGCTTTTAAATATCGAAATTTCATGGAATCCGCTAAATTCATTTGCACATAAAACCAAAACCTTCTCATTGAGATGAGAATAGAAAAAAGCAAACAAAATAAACATAAAAAAATCTACGTCAAATCAATCATTGTACTTTACTACATGTTATAATGATTTGGCTAAATTTCGTTATGGGTGTATTTTATAGTTCTAAATTGCGGCAAATGGTAATTCAGAAAAATTCAAATTAAGTTAGTTTGATTTCATTGGTCCATATGCAATAAAAATCTTATAGCGATTCCTTCTATCTGTTATTCGAAGATACTAAAACGAGAATTCCAAACTAGGATCAGTTTTATGTAATGTATTATAATCCTGAGATTAGATCCTTCTCCGAAATTCCATAAAATAATGGTCAAGGATAGGTAATGGAATTCGGACTTTATGATCTGATTTTACGATCTTATTTAGTGCGTTACAAAATCGGGAGCCGCGATGAGTAGTCGATAATAGTAGTGTTGAATTTTTGCAGAGGTAGTCATATAACATGTTCGAGGAGTGGCTATCACGGAAACAAATAGGGATACAAACGAACAAGCGTAACAAGTTGACCAATATTAAACCAATGGGTAATTAAAGATTAACGGTTCTAAGCAATATTCGTGGGTTGACCGTGGGGATGAGTTGATGTATGAATGATTTCATCAACGGTTATCCATCATGCCTTCGCCTAGCGGTAAGGTGTTTGATGATGCCGCTCTCTTATGTAGTTTATGAGCTCTTTTCTCTCTTTCTCTTACTATTACTACCATTTAAGGATAGCGACTTAAACTTCAAAAAAAATTCCAGTCTATTTTTCGGTTTTCCAGGTCAAAAATTACATTTCCCCAGGTTGAGTTTTGAGAGTATACAATAATCACCACTAATACTTATTGCTTTATTACATTAATTCCTAAGAATATCCAAAAAGATGAATTTGCAACGAAAAAGTTAATTTTCAAAATAGAGAGATGAATTTTTACCCAAAAACATTTATTTGCAACCAAACAGTTGCATGTACAACCAAACAGTTAAACCTTTGAGACAAATAGACGGATTTTAAACCAAAACTTTTACTTTTTAACGAAATAGTTGAATAATCAACCTGCGAAGATGAAAATTTGACCAAGTGATCGAATTTTCAACCAAAAAGATGACTTTTTTATCAAAAGGTGAATTTTCAGTCCAAGATGATAGATGTTCTATCCAAAAAGACAAACATTTCACATAATGGTTTAATTCTCGATCAAAAAGATGATTTTTGAGGAAAATAGTTAAATTTTTAACAAAATAATTCAATTTTCTAACAAAAATTAGAATCTGTAACCAAAAGAGATGAATTTTTAGCTCAATATAGAATACTAGACTTCTCAAATAAAGAGAATTAACTTTTACTCAGTCCAGATTAATTCTAAGCAAAAACTGTACCATTACATTTTTAACAAAGAAAACGATACATTTTCAGCCAAAAATGGAATAGTTAAATGATCAATTTATAACATTAATTTACAACCAAAAAAAGATGAATTTTCAACTAAATAGTTAAATCATCAACCAACTTTCAAGCAAGTAGTTAAGATTTTCGAACAAAAAATATGAATTTTCAACAAACTACTTGAATTTTGAACCAAATAATTATCGAATTATAAATTACAAAACTGACTTTTTAATAAAATAGTTGAACTTTCATCAAACTAGTTAAATTTTCAACCAAATAGTGAAATTTTTAACCACAAAAGATAAATTCTGAAAAGAAAATATAATAGTAGGTTTTCAATGAAAAAAGAATTTACTTTCAATAAGAAAAGACTACTTTTCTACCAAGTGATGAAATTAAAATTCAAAATAACCCCTTTTATATAAAATAGGCAAATATTCAATTCATCTCTAATCGAAAGTAGGTAATGTAGGTAAAGTAGGTAGTAATGGTTTTATGAGTAGTTTTTGTAATGGAATTTTTTCCTACTATTGCTTCTTTCCAATTTCTAAAAAATTGTTAAGTCTGTATCAACCAAGCCTTATTTTTTTGAGGTAAATATTCCCTATAAGTGCGCTGTTTAGAAAAATTAATATTTAGAAGTCAGATATTTGATTTATGGCACAACTAACTTAAGCAGAAAAAATAGAAAAAGGAGAATTTTCTTAAAAGCAGGGGGAAATAGAAGAATTCTTTAAAGAAAGGAAAATATGGGATTAGTGAAAAGAGATCTAAATTTTATATTTAAAGACAAATTTATAACAAATGAGCCTATGACAATCTCCCACTTCAAATCAGTTTTTTTAAAGGCTATTTTTCAAGTTATTTGTAAAACATTTACAGTATCCCTAAATAACTGTTTTATGCCAATTATTAGCATTTGATTAAAAATTAAAAAATAGTTGAGTTAGGCCCCGCGCGCCTACAAAAAAAAACGGTTTATTAGCAGACTACTAAGATGTTAATCAAGACGTTAAAACATAGTTCTTTATTTCCCCACCTTTCACTTCCTGTACTTGCCTACTTCCTCTCCTTATTTTTTATCACTTCCTCTACTTTTCCTTCCCTAAATTCCCCTACACTCTCTTCTCTTATTTCCTCTTTACTTCTCCTACTTCCCTTAATTATTTTATTATCCTCTCCACTTATTTTCACTGATTTGACTTGCGTCCTCGCCGCTTGTTTCTCGCTTTACCCCTACGTATCCTATCCTTCCTTTTCTCTTATTTCTTCTAGTTTCCCTTTACTTATTTTCCTTTATTCACCCTCCTTGAGGAAAAGTACGACGGACGGACACCTGACCTTAGCTATGTGGGCTTCTTCCCTGGGCTACGAAACCTTAACAAAGAAGTTCTCGTTCGCAAATATAGAAGGAACTCTAGGATTTGAACAATCCATCAACAGAAGCTTTTTATTCCTAATTATCTAGTATAAAATAAAAATTTATTTTTTAATCTTCAATATAATGCCATTTTCGAAATTTTAACGGAGGTGGTTGGTAACAATCAACACAATTCGAAACACTTTTGTTTCGAAGCGCAAGATGATATTTGTTACAAAAGTAAAAATAAATTTGCCTGAGAAGAATGCCTATATGATGAGGAATTTTTTATGTTCATTATTCTCCTTTGGTACTTTTAAACCCACTGGATATTTTTGGAAATGTGCAAAAAGATATTTTGGTTTAATACTACGAAAATTGTTTGTTCATGTCAGGCTGCAAGTATCCGATTAGGGCCCGAAAGTTTAGACGGTCCACAAAATTCCTTAACTGGATGCAAGTCTGCCTCAATAATTATTATCCACACAGGCGGTTTAAAAAAAATTCCCGGCTTTTGCCCGTGACACAGAATTCCAGGCCACTTCCAGTTTTCCCCGGGTTTCCCGGTCATTGGTCACCTTGATTTTCTCCTCTCTTTTCCTCATCCACTTTTTATCTTGCTTTCTCTCTTGGAACGCCCACACGTCACTGTACATCATTGCTCTCTCAACACTAAGCGCCCTGGACCAAGAAGCAGGCGTTCTATAAGAAGAAAGTCGAATGCTAACGTACTTGCTTACACTACTCGACATGTCCAATTACACGCTTCTCGTGCCATTCGCGCCTCATATAACGGAGGGTGGCAGCAGCTTCTCAGAATGGAATGAGCCCGTCTTGAAAATTGCGAACATGCCAGCGCCCAGCAGTCAAACTCGGCAGAGGGTAGATAAACTCGCAAACCATTGCTGCTATTCTGCAGATTCCTGTTCTCTTCATTTGGAAATGCAGGATCATGCAACAACTGGATTAGTTATCTGGCGTCGAATAAGCGTCGGAAAAGGTGGTCAAAATATAATCTTGATAACCAAAACTGATGCGATCATGTCATAAGGCTAACAAATGAATCACAGAGTTTACAGTCCGAAATTTTTTCAGAACAGGGGAAATAGGGCGATTTTTCTGGAATATATAGGAACTATAGGGAAATCAATTTTTCAAGCAAAAAGGTAATAAAGTAATCTGAATAATGCAGCAGTCTTCTGTTTCTAGATACTGATATAGATTTTCAAAACCAAACAGTTGAAATTACAACTAAATATATGTCGTTGAATTTTGTAGCAAAAGAGACTTATTTTCAACTGAATAGTTCAATTTTCAACTAAATAGTTCAATTTTTAACCAAATATTTCAATTTTCAAGGGGAAAAAACTAATTTTTAACTGAATAGTCAAATTTCCAAATAAAAAGAAGAAAAATTCAACCAAAAACCATTAAAATAAAGTTATAACCAATTAGTTCAACTTTTAACCAAGCATAGTTGAGTTTCCAAATAAAAAAGACGAATTCAATAAAATTGTAATAGTTCATATTTCAACTGAAAACGATCAATTTTCAGTCAGAAATGGACTAGTTAAATATTTATGTAACAAAATTAATTTTTACGTAAACAATAAATTTGCAGTAATATAGAAAAGATAAATATTTATTCAAATAATTGCATTTCCGACTAAAAAAGATGACTTTTTAACAAAGTAGTTGTCTTTTCAACAAAATAATTAATTTTTTTAACCAAATAGTAGATATACTAACCAAAATGAATAAGTTCTGTAAAAATAAGAAAGAAAACTTGAAAAAAAAAGAATTTTAACCTAGATTAAAATATAAAACTTAAAAAAATGTTTTTACCAATGTTTTTGCAATGAAATTTTCTTCCCATTGCTTCTTACCAATTTTTGAAAATTGATTGGATTTTATCAATGATTTTTTTCGAGGGAAACCTTTACTATCAAGTTTATTATTTCAAAATGTAGAGATTATTTATTGATTTACAAAATTGCAATCAATTGAGTTTTAGGGAAAAAATTTAATTGCGAAAACTATCGTTAAGAAATTATTGTTCTTAAGTTGCAAGCTTATTTTGGAAAAAACTCGTGTTTTTTCTTTCATAAGACATCATTGAAAATATAATTTCAATTTTTAAAATCACAGAAAACTATTTTCTTCCAGACGCTTTGTTTTTGGTACAGCTATCTTGCAAAAAAAAGAGAGAGAGAAGGGGGAAAAGGGGAAGTTTCTTGAAAACAGAGAAAAAGACAAATTCTTTTAAAAAGGGGGAAAGAAGGGAATGGGGGAAAGAGTGTTAAGTTTGGAATAATTTTGTCTCTTGCGGATATTACTGTTCAATGTTCATCCTATATAAGATGTGATTAATAAGGCTGATTCATTGATAATAAAATGGGTTTAAAGGTACTGAAAGAAATGATCCAAATGCTTCTATATTCCCGATTAATACAGCTCTATTAGTTGTCCCGAGAAAACGTAAAAAAAGGTCACTGGATTAGTTATCTGATCTCTAGTAAACGTCAGAAAAGGTGGGATGGTGTGTCTGAGCTTATAGGACTCTGAGGCTATTATTCTCCGTCCGGAGATATCGACACGGTGCCGTGGATCTACGTAGGCGAGCTCATTTCTTTGTTCCTTCTAGTCAATGGACGTCTAATGATTTTAAAGTGATGGTTACATTCAAGAAATCTTTCTACCAACCACCAGCTCCGCTTGTCTGTCTCAATTTCCATTAAAATCACCGCCAAGCAAAAGCTTCTTTTCTTCCTCAAGTTATTTATCACTAAGATCCTGTCATTTCTCTAATCTCAAACGTTGATGTAATAAAATGTCTTGAAATATCGAACTCATTCATGTCCACATTCGGATTGATTTAAATTATATCTAACTTCGTTTTCTCAGACAAAGTAGTGTAATTCCCACATTATGAAACTATAATAATTATTGCTTCTGATTGAAAATTTTAATCAACCTAATAGCAACCGAGGAAAGAAAAGGGCCCAAAAATAATTTATCTGGAGCAATTTATCTCCGACGTGTTCGGCATCACTGGATCGCTGAAAAGCAAAGTAAAGAAGGCCTTCCCGTGAATGGTCTTGATAATCGATATGCAACCACTCGTTACAATGTTGGTGCGATTTAAATATTCAAACGTCGTACGCCGCCTCTTTCTCCGGATTTTGATCGGTATTTTCTGGCTGTCTACTCACGTGCGCGTGCCTGCGGCAAACATTACGATGAAGCTAACCTGTTCAACCGATTTCCTGTCGAGTTTAGCTATATACTCCATTTACAGTCAAGAAGATCAAAGATAAGAAGATTCGAGGAGTTATCGAATAATTTTGGCAATTATGTATGGCATTCATCGCTAATGAAACAAGGCGATGAATCATGCCCGCGGAAACACTACTCTCGCACCGAATTAAATGTGGAATTAAATATCGAATTATAGATCAGCTTGCTTACCGATTAACGTATTCCAATTCATGCCGATTCGGATCGATAAGTCGAAACTTGCTATGATATGTCTGAAACACTTTCAGCTGCTGTACATTTTTATTTTGTACTAATATGGTGTTAGTTCGTAAATGGAAGTAGGAGTGGTTTTCACCCAATGACCACTCAGGTGTTTCATTTATCAAATTTATTAGTTCGTTTAGACTTATTCTGGACACACCTACTTTACATAAGGACACTGAGAAAAACTTTCCTAGCAATAAAATAATTTTGTGGAGCAGTTTTGGTTTTTCTTATTAAAATTTGATTGCGACTATCAAAAATGTAGTTGGAGTTACAAAATAATTTATTTTGCTCAAACAAAAAGGTTTAATAAGCACTTTTTGTTGAATGTACCCAAGAATTTTTTTGAGCGTACCAAACACGCAGCCGCGCATGTGCTCTTTTTCGGCTCATGACGAGCAGCTGCTCACTTTT
The DNA here is from genome assembly GCF_010883055.1 of Belonocnema kinseyi. NCBI lineage: Eukaryota > Metazoa > Arthropoda > Insecta > Hymenoptera > Cynipidae > Belonocnema > Belonocnema kinseyi. The sequence goes on along the minus strand of NC_046659.1, from coordinate 84,174,669 downwards.
TCATTATGGTGGACTCGAGCAAAACTCCTTCTCTGCATTTTGATCGTTAATGTAATTTGTAGTTCTATTAGAGAAAATAAAGTTGAAGAAAGTTTTTTTTTTGTTTCGACGCCTAAGATCTCTTATAAATCTATATCAAGGTATATGATTTGTACATTTTATAATTCGCTGTATTAACCCTTTAAATCTTAAAAGCATACTTGAAAGTAATTAAGAAAGTATTTAGGAGAAATCTCTTAATTAATGACTCTTTCATCTAATACATTTTGTCCTTATAGCTTTTTTCTCCTGACGACAATATTTTACATTTTATTTACAAATAACATTTTTCCTGTCAATAAATAATATTTGCTTGAAAAAAATTGTGTTGCTTCAAAAAACTATTTTATAAAATCTACAATATATTTGTCAAGTATAAAAAATGATTTTGTTGAGCAAACAAATATTTGGTTAATTTAAGAAAATTCGTTTGTTTAATCTACAATAAAGTTTTGTTGTGTCAACCAAACTTTTTGGTTATTTCAGCCAAATGCTCAAACAAAATAATTTAGTCGGCTTAACAAAACGATTCTGTTGCTTCTATAGGAACCAAAAAGTTTGCTTGAGACAACCAAACTTTTGTCTGGTCAACCAAAACTTTTCTTCGTGTAAAAAGATCGAATCCGGTTCAAATAAGTCAGGTTATACATTTCAAGTCGCAGAACTTCTCAGACATGAAATATTTTGGTTTTTAGAGGAACTTAGGCCACGTGTATTTTTCAGTTTAGATAAAAAAATTTTTCATTAAATTATGAGTATTTGGATTTTAAAGTCTATCTTTCAGAAACACATACCTTTTTTAATTTTTACAGTTTTTGATATCCATCGGAAAATTTAGAAAAGGGTCGAAATTAACAAATTTGCGACGATTTGTTTTAATAATATTAACATAAGAGTTTACATATAAAGAAAAGTTGTACAAGAAATATCTCTTACTCTTTTGTTATGTTTTTCTTTACGAGAAAAGTTCAAAAATAGCGTTTTCAGGAGAAAAAAGGGAAGAATTATAAAATTTGAAAAACTCCTACTTTTCATGTTCTTGATATTTGTATGTACAAGTAAAAACATTTTAGTAATTATTAACTATGCAAGAACCTTAAAATATCAAAGAAAATATCTTCTTATTATGGATGAGAATGTAAAAAACAGAAAAAAAAGGACAGAACATATATTTATTTTGAGTGTCAACAATTACCGAAAAAATCAGGCTATTCTTGGAGAAATTTCGATACAAGTAGCAATTTTTCCAACTATAATTATTCGAACAAAAAAATCCCGCTATTTATAACGTGATTTCGGTACGCGTAACTATAGCCTTTTTTATAACTAAAAACGTTACAAAAGTAAATATGTAAAAATTGAAAAAAGTTTGATAAAACTCCCGGTGTTCGTGTTATTTACAATGATATAAATAAGAACATATTTTTAAAGTCTCTTAAGCAAAACTTGAATAGATTAGAAAATAATGAAATAGTTTGTTTAAATGGAAAAGCTTATAATATCGAGAAAAAAACATTTAAAATATTGCATTATGCAAAAATAAATCAAATAAGAAGTTTCATTTTTTTTAATTTTTCCGAAATTATGCATTTTAACTACACCGAAGTATAAGTAAAATTTTGTTAATCGGAAAAATTTGGCTTTGCTTGATAATTTATTATTTTATTTATTGTGGCATAATTAAATATTTTTAAAGTTTTTTTTCAGTAATTTTGCTTCTGAATCTAGTAGCTTTTTAAAATTTCTAATTCTAAATTTTCTTAGTTATCTTTTTACTTTCGCAAATGATGCAAGATGTTACGAAAGAGGAGAAGGTGTATTGTAGACATTTTACAGACGTGCAAACTTTAGTCCTAAACTTTTTGCATCTTTCTGTGTTTTAGAAAAAATGTACAAATTTGATTTAAAGGAAAAAAATCTTTTGCTCACAAAAATAGTTTAGCCCACATAAAGCCCACAGAATGTTTTCCTTATAGAAGGGGAAATCTCACGGAAAAATAGCAAAATGTAAATGTGTTTTTTTTTTTAAATAAAAATATACCTTTTATATTTTCAAATAAAATTTCCAATGGATTTCGAAAGAGAACAGTGAAACTCACCAGAATTCAAAAAGAAAATTGGGATATCTGAATTAGATTAAATAATGAAAAAATTTGTTCCTAAATTTAATTTTGCCAGTTGAAGTGTAGAGCTTACCTTATTAAAAATGGATTCAGTCTAAAGTTAAAAGATCTTAAATAAAATTCAATTTTGTGTAGGTCGTTAGGAGTGACACCCCCTGATATATATTTTTAAATTGCAAGTAAATTCTCCGAGAATGTCTTTTGAAAACCTACTTCATCTGCCCTTGGATTAGTGTCAGCAAAACAGAACGTCATTTCGAATTGTTAGCTTAAAAAAATTTGATTCGTCTAAAAGTATGAATATCACTGATCTCTTTTTTGCATACAAATATCAAAATGTCAGATTAACGTCAAATCCGCAACATTTAATGACAGTCCTTGTCTCAGTCCTTGCTTATCGTTTTTCATACAAAGCGTCCACGCCTCATTTCGGGCGAATGTAATTTCAACGATTTAATCGATGAGATTAAGATTTTATAACTTTTTTGCAAGAACGTTTTGTTTTAAATGAATCGTCAAAACATGAATATTATGGGATGATTCTAAATATAAAAAGTCCAAAACTACGGTTTTTTACAGATTGTGGGGAGGGGAGCTCCAGTAGAAGTAACGTTTCAGATTTAGGTAACGTGTGGTACGTTTCTTGATGATAAATTTTAAGAAAGTTGGATTCATACTTTAGACTTCGCATTCTTTTCCATACTTTCCTCTTTTCTTCTCTTTGCATAATTTTTCTTTTTTTCTGTTTTTTTTACGAAATTTTCCTTTTTCTCTAGTTTTTTCGCTGAAACACGAACTAAATAAATAGAACCCAATAAGAAAATCCAACTACTTCAGGTTAAAAGTTCATTCTTCTTGTCTAAAAAGTTAACTAATATATTTCTGGTTCAGAATTCAACTACTTTGGTTAAAAATTCTACTATTTGGTTGAAAATTGTATTATTTTGTTGATAATGCAACTATTTTGTTAAAAAGTAAGCTTTTCTAATCAAAAATTCATTTGCCTAGTTGAATGTTGAACTAATTTCTTGAAAACCTATTATTTTGTTTCAAAATTTAACTATTTTATTGAAGATGTGTGCGGTTTTTAGTTGAAAATTATTATTTCTTTCAACTGAAAATTTAACTATTACATTTCTGGAGGAAAACTTGACTTTTTAGTTAAATTTCAATTATTTATTTAAACATGTATCTTTTTTAAGCTTAACATTTATGTATTCTGTTCCAAATTCGGGTTTTGTTTGTAGAAGTATAATCTGCTTATAGTTAAAGTTCATCTTTTTTGTTGAAAATTCATTTCTTGGATTCAAAAATTCACTATTTTGTTATATATTCTTATTTTTTACATTATTATTTTTATTAAATTCAACTTTTGTTCTCCCTAAATTAAAATTTTTCTTGGTTGTGGTCTGAAAATGCAAGAACTTTGTTAAAAATTTAACCTTTTCTGTGCAATTCAACTATTTTTTAATTTTATATCAAAATACTTTTTGGTTGAAATATCAATTATTACAGGTTCTGCCTAAAATTTATTAAAAATTCAATTGTTTTGTAAAAATTCGTCTTTTGGCCTGAAAATTCAAAATTTTTGTATGAAATTAAACTGCATGGATAAAATGAGTTTTTTATGTTAAAAATTCTGATTTTCGAGTTGAAAATTAAACTTTTTTTTAGAACATGCTTCTTTTTGAAAAACTCATCTCTTCGTAAATACCTTTTTTTATAAAAATGCATCTGCTTCTTTGAAAATTCATCTTCTTGGTAGAAAATTCAACAATTTTGTTTAAAATTGAAATATTCTTTTTTTTTAAATTAATTACTTGGTAGAAAATGAACTTTTTTGTAGAGAATTTAGTGTCAGTTTGGATATTTCAAATTTTGATTGGAAATATCTTTTTCTTATGTGGATTCAACTACTTTGTTTAAAAAATCGTCTTTTTTGGTTCAATTCAAATAGTATAAAATTATCATTTTGTTTTAAATGAACTTTTAAAATAAAAATGTAACAAATATATTTTTGGTAGAAAATTACACTATTTAGTTAAAAAATAAACTTTTAATTTAAAACATTAACCACTTAGCGGGAAATTAACATATTTGTTTAACAATCATATCGTTTCTGGTGGAGATTCAACTATCATATAGAAAATTCAACTATTTGGTTAAAATTTGGTTTTTTGTGTAGAAAATTAATTTTCTTCTTTAAAAAATCATCATTTTGGTTTTAGATTCACCTATATATTGTAAAAAATCCTTGTTTTTTGTCAAATTTAATGGGCAGCAAATTAGTTTATTTTTGTTCAAAATTAATTTTTAAAACTGTAAATGTAACTATTCCTTTTTCGGTCAAGAACTCATATTTTTAGTTTATAACTCAACTATTTGATTAAAAATTCATTTTTTGGGTAGAAGTGAAACTGGCTTTGTTGAAAATTCGTCCTTTTGTATTGAAAATTCATCTTGTATGGAAGAGAAGACATCTTTAAAAATGACTTCTCTGTTCTTGGTTGAAAATGCATCTGTTCTTTCTTCTTGATTTAAAATTTAAATCTTGTTTCGTTGAAATACTAAATATTAAATCTTTCGTTAGAAAGTCATATTTTTTGTTTAAAAAGTAATTTATGCTTTGTAAAAAATTCAACTATTTTGTTGAAAATTCCACCATTTTTTTTTCTTTGCGGTCAAAAATTCTACTCACAGTAGAAAAGCTCGTTAGAAATCCGTATACAGCAAATAGCTTCGTTATATTCCGGAGAAAGGGAGTGAAGACAAAAGTACGGATTATAGATTTATAGATGACCCCATTCTTGATATCGGAATCTGTAGTCCTAAATAAGACAGTATGTTTCCTAACTGATTTTCTGATTCGTGTGAACAATATGACAGTAGATAAGAAAAGTGACGAATTTCTTAAGAACGGCAAACATCAAAGGCAGCTGACATTATTTACACTGTAAAGAGATCTTGAAAATACCATGTAAAACGCCGAATATGTAATGTGTCATTCAATCTAAGGAAGATAACGCAAAACTAAAGCACGTGTTAACCTAAGTAAGACATACCGCAAGAGGATTTGAGATAACGCAGTCGCATGGAAAACATCGTTGAGGAAGAACTTATTTACACTCTGTATCAACAGTTCCTAAAGAATGTGAGACATTTCAACAAAAGCACATATGTAGAATAACAGTCAAACATGCGATGCCTTTGATGCATATCAATTTGAAAGATACGGGTCAAATAAGATTATGTGTTTGAAAATAAAAAAGTTAACAATATAATTTTTCTGAAGTATTATAAGCTTGTGTTTGGAAGACTAATCTTCTTAATCACAATGAATTCGATTAAAATTATGAGTAAGTATCAGCCGATAACATTTCCCTGACAACAACGAAGAAAAAAAGTTTTGATGAAACAAAAGAACTGTTTTCTTGAATATACATGGAAATTTGATTTAATTAAACTGATTGATTCAGCGAAATATTCGATTGACGGGTTAACGTTTTTGGGGTGATGTTTTGTGAATTCAATCACATACTCCATCTTCCAGAAGATTTCGTTAAAAGAACAAACAATTCATTTGGATCAGCTAAATACTTTGTTGTCCACATAATAACCCTATTATGTGGCGGAACTAACAGAAATATTGTTGAATCAACTAAATCGTTTTGCGAGTGTATTTTTTTCAAATTTATTGCGTTATGTCTTTTAAGAGAAAGCATAAGATCTAATTTTTAGATACACGTTTTTTTAGAATTAATTGCAAAATTACAAAATAAAATTTTTTTCTTGCTTAAGAATGTAGTTTCAGAGTAATAAACACTTTTTAAATGGCCCCGAATTTTTATGTCATATGATATCAAAGAATGTCTTCAAACATTTTTTTACTTAGAAGTTTAACTTCCACAGTTCAATATATTAATAATTAAAGATTGCCAAAATAAAAAATCTAGAAGCTTTTAAAAGCTTTAGAAAAAAGCTGTAAAACCTGTAGACCCTACCTAGCTGCGTGTTTACTCTAGAGCTGAAAAAAATGTTTCAACCCTAGGGATGAAAACACTGTGTTTCAGCCCGCTCTACACGTACTGAAACTCGAAGAAAAAATGTTTCAACCCTAGGGATACAAACACCGTGTTTCAACCCGCTCTACATGCATCGAAACTCAAATTTTCAATAGATCGCTATGAAAAGCATATTTTCGAGGTGATTTTATGAAAAACATATTAATAAAAACATGTGTTTGCTACCTGCGAAACAGTTGAATGATAGATTAATTCAGACAAAAAATATTCTTAAAAACTATAAAATTTTTATTGTACAACCTTGTCATCCGGTAATACAAAAGCTACTTGCAACAGATGAACCTAGTTGAAAAACTTAATTGAATCGATATGCCCCTTATTTATCAATTTGAAAATGATTTAAAATAAACTTCCAGTAATATTAAACTTTTATTATAATGTTTGCTACATATAAATGATTTATAAAGTTTGTATTGTATTAATTTGTCATCTGATAATACAAAAGTTATTTGCAACAAATTAAGCTAGCTGAAAAAAAAAGAAAATAATCGATATTCCCCTTCTTCATTTATTTAAAAATGATTTTTAATCAATTTAAGTAATATTTTACTTTGATTATAATTTTTTTCATCATGAAACGAGAATGATTAGTATTAATTATAACCGAAAAATTCCATAAAGCAGAATTATATTCCCTGAAATCTTCAAAAAATGATCTAAATGCTTTAATAGCCCTTAAGAGGCGTTATTATTATTATACCACATACGCCTATCAAACACTTTTATCTATCTTTTCGTCATTTGTGAATTGAAAATTTCTTAGAATTTTTCAGAATACCCTTTTATTTTTTAAATCTTTTCAATTCTTTCGACATCCCTTAAATTTATCGAAATCGATTGAAAATTCCTTGGAATCTTTTTAAATAAACTAAAATATTTAAAATCCTTTAAAACCCTTGCAATTTTTAAAATGTCTTGAAAATTCCTTCGAATATTCTATACTCGACAATATCTGAAATCCTTCCATTTATTAAAATCGTTTTAGATCTCTTGTAATTATTGAAATGCATTAAAAAGTCTTTACAACCATTTTAAATATCCCAATATCTTTATAAAAATTAAAAACCTTTAGGATTGAAATAATATAAAATTTGGTAAAATAACATGAAATCTTATGATATTCTTGAAATCCTTGAAATATTGAAAGTTCTATAAAGTTCTTCGAGATCCTGCGAAATTATTTAAAGTACCTTATTGAGTATCCTTAAGTCTCATAAATCCTATGAAAAATTCTTCAAAATCTTTCGAAATTCAAGAAAATTTTTTCAAACTACGTGAAATTTTTGAAACCTTGTGAAATTCTGAAATATTTTTAAATCCCTCCAAATTTTTTGAATTTTACGAAAACGTTTAATTCTGATGAAATTTTTAAAAATGTATAGAAATATTATACAATATTTCGTCACTTTCTATCTTTTGAAATCTCATAAAAATTCTTTGAAATATTGTGAAGTCCCTTGGAACTATTAAAAATACCCTAAAATCTTGTAAATCCTATTGAATACGTTTCTGCAAATATTATTTACAAATAAGGGTGCGGAAAGGTCAATAAAACCATAATATTCATCTAGCAATTATTTGAATAGTTAATTGTATTATAAAAACAAGAATAAACACATTTTAATTTTTCTATTTTAAGCATTGACAAGCAGATCTTATTGTTATTTTCAACTACAAAATTTTATAATAGAAAATAGTACAATATGTTATATCAAAATATATAATTGGTATGAAAAAACTCAAAATGGTTTAAGTGGAAATATTGAAATTAAATATATAAATTATAATTATGAAATGTAGTATAATTCTGAATCTCAAAAATGAATATTTTACACATACTGTAATTAATATGAATGAAAGAAAAAAATGTTTTATGTTGAACTGAAACACTTTTTTCCCTTAAATTTAAAATCGAACAATTCAAACTTTTTGATTTTGACCGATTTACAAAATAATTTTGTTTTAATGATATTCAAGATTAGACTGCTAATTTCTAAAAAAAGGAATAATAACATAACTTTGCACAGCAATTTTTCTACAGAAATAGTAGAAGAATAATTTTAATTAAGATTTCTCGAGTATAAAACTCACCCTCTCTTGTTACACGTTCACTTTTTATCAGTGAAAAATATGTTGCTTGGTTCAACTTACCTGAAACAGAAGAAAAAACATGTTTATAGCACAATTATTCTGATTAATAGAGAGCAAAGAAGCAGATGGGGTTTATGTTTGTAACTTAAACCTAAACGAGAACATAGTTTTTTATAAAGGGAATATCTCGTTGTGAAAATGATCCCGTTCTTGAGGTTCCCATCCGCTTCTGAATGCCAGCTCTTTCATATCTTGTGGTTAACATAACCGGGGGCGGATAGGGTTCCGATTTCGTTAGATGGAATAGAGCTCTCCAAGGCAAGAATCGAAAGCATTTTTATTTCTAGGTAATTCAAGAAGTCTACAAATTTATTCTACAATTTTCATCTACATAGCTTATACTTGATGTACCAGATAATACTAAATTTAAATTGGTATTGGACTCAGATTAAACTTTCAACTAAGCAGTTGAATTTCCAACCAAAAGGCGAAATTCCAACAAAATATATGAAATTTTTTCTACCAAGAAAGGTCAATTTTCATAAGAAAGATGAATTCTCAACTAAAACAATTATTCGTTTACAAAAATATTAAAATTATTGGTACAAAAAATTAACTTTCAACCAAAAAAAAAAAAAAAAATTCCACCGAAATAGTTAAACTCTCAACCAGCGATGAATTTTTAACTCAAATTTGTTATTCTTCAAACAAAAAAGTAAATGTTTACCAAAATCGTTCAAATTTCTAAAAAGTATTTGAATTTTTTACCAAAAAGATGAATTCACGATGGAAAATTTAATAGTTCATATTTTAACAAAACAAAATTTTTATTTTGAATCATAACAGTTTCTGGTTTCTTGAAAGCAAGATACTTCTACTTAGAATATTAATTTTTCACAAAAAGAAAAAAGAATTGTCAACAAAATACATGGACTCTCATCCAAATGGTCAAATTTTCACCTGAAAAAGATTAATTTCAACCGAAAATGAAATAGTTAAATGTTCATTTAAAAAATATATTTATCAACCAAAAGTAAAGCGAATTTTTAAAACAATAATTAAATTTTCAATCAAATACATAAAGAATAAAAAAAGAATTTTTAATGAAGCAATTTAACTTTCAAACTAGTAGTTGAAATTTTAACTGAAAAATCTAAATTTCTTACCACAAATGAAATAGTTCAATATCGCGTTATTCCAGAAATTAATTTTTTACGCAAAAAATAATTTGTATAACAATAAATACTTATTATACTTATTAAACTCTAATAATTCAGTTCACATTCAATGAAAATACAGAAAAGGGGGAAGTTTCTTGAAATCAGGGAGAAAAAGATAAATTCTTCTAAAAAATGGGGAAAGAGAAGAATGAGGATAGAGTGTAAAGCCTGCAAATTTAATAATAACTTATAGCATGATTTTCATACTGAATTTGTTTTAACTTTCTTCTTATATTAACCCTTAATTTTGTTACCCTTTTCTTTCGCTGCTCATGCCTAATAGCCCCTTTGTAAAAGTCTATTTTCACTTCCTACTGTGGTTTACAACGTTTTAACGTGTTTTCTTCTTTTTTTTTAAAAGGTGCGGTAAAATCGGAGAAAACTGGTCTTTCAATGACTTGTGAAACGACCATTTGGATCGAACTGCGAACGAGCATACTTTGTACATCCGCAGTTACTGAAAATGCCTTCGGACAGGGAAGATTACGCTAGCAGTCAATTTGAACACCACTCCGTATGCGTTGAACGTAACTAGCAGAAACCGCAGAGGTTCCTATCTTTATCGCACCTTTTCATAGCGTTTGGTGAAAAAAACACCAGGAATTTCCAGCTTAGTAATAAATGTGGTTTAGAAGATTACATACCATTCCTGGCTACACCTATTTTGAATTTTACACAGTAAAAACTCGTAAGGGGTACCAGTACGAGGTGAATAGAAAAACATTTAGTCATAATATTAATAAATGATGAACAAGTTGTAAAAGTATAACGTATAAAATTAGAGCTCGAATAATTCTTTTCAAGATAGTCATTTATCCTACATTTTTATACTTTTGTCAATGAATGGCTTCTACAAGCAATAAAAACAACATATGCTGGTAGCAAAGCGAGTGCAAGGGTTAATAGGAAACTGAGTGTCGGGTTCAATATTATGCAAGGTGTTAGACAAGGATGCGTTATGTCCACATGTTTATTTATTATATTTATGCCTATTTGTTATATTCGTGGAAAAGTGTTTAAGAATGGCTCTCTTCAACGAAGAAGGTGTAGATCTCGGGACGATGAGGGTACGTGGATTAGCATTCGCCAATGATAAGGTTGTTATGGCAGAGTCAATATAAGACTTACAAAGAATGTGAAAGAAATTGAATATAAGCATGAAGAAAATCGGCCTCAAAATTAAGATACAATAGTTTTATTAAAAATTCATCTCTTTGTCTCGTAAATTCAACTATTTGGTCGAAAGTTGAACTACTTTGTAAACAATTATTTTTGAGATAACAATTTATTATTTGAGTTAAAAATTTGCTTCTTTGGTTGAAAATTCAACTATTTAGTTAATGATTCACTTTTTTGTTCGACACTGAAATTTTTATGTTAAAAATTCAACAGTAGGGTGATGATTAACTTCCTTGTCCAACATTCGAATTTTGATTTTGGAAATTCAACTTATTTATAGAAAATTCTCCTTCAGACTTAAAAATTAAAATTTTGCTAGAAAATGGAACTATTTTGTACAAAATTCCATTTTTATTTAAAAATAATGTTTTCAAGGTAAATTTAAAACGTTAATTTTTGGTTAAAAAGTGATTTTATGTTTAAAAATTCAACTGTTAGGTTTGAAATTTATGCAATTTGTTAAAAATGATGCTTTTTTGGAAAGAATTTATTTTCTTAGTTAAAAATTCAACTTTTTGATTCAAAATTCATGTATTTTGTTGAGATATCATCTTTTCTAGTAGACGATTGATATTATTCGTTAAAAATTCCTCATTTTTATTTAAAACTCAATTATTTTCTTAAAAATTTAACTGTTTTCTAGAAAGTTTGTTTTTTGGCTTGAAAATTCAACATTTTGGGTAAAATCTTTTCTTTATTGACTGAAATGTTCGTTGTTGAAAATTCAATTCTTGTTAAACAATCCTTTTCTTTAATTAAGAAATGCACTTATTTTGGTAGAAAGTTCATCTTTTTTGGAGAAAAATGCAACTGGTTGGTTAAAAATGAATCTTGTGTCGTTGACGAATGAAGAATTTTCTTGAAAATTCATCTACGAGGGTAGTTCAATAAGTCCTTAGAATGACCAACAGATGGCACGCGAATCGCTCCAAATCATCTGTTTTCAGTCAGCACCACTCCCGACTAGATATAT
>NC_046659.1:84151699-84162862 GCF_010883055.1 Belonocnema kinseyi | reverse complement strand
GCTCGGTGGACAGAGATTTCCAGACAACGAAGACGTCATTACCTCTGTAAGTGCTTATTTTGAGGAACTTCCGAAAACGCACTTTTCTGAAGGATTAAAAAACTTGAAAAGCGATTGACCAAGTTTATAGAGCTCCAAGGAGATTATGTTGAAAAATTAAAAAAAATTTACCTAAAAAAATTGTTTTTATACTTCATTCTAAGGACTTATTGAACTACCCTCGTACTTTCTTTTAATTCAACCGTTTTTAAATTAAAATCTTGTCTGGATTGAAATATTAACTAATGCATTTTTTTTGAGAACTCATCTTTTTCGGTGGAAAATTGAACTACGTGGTTGAAATTTAAACTACGTTGTTAATTTAAGAGAAACGGTATTGTTTTACCAAACTACCTACCCCTCCAAATTGTTTAAATTTATTTGGTCATTTTTTTCGTGAGGCCTAAGTAAATTAAAGACAAAAATTTAGTCGGAGAAAATTACGTGAGATAAAGGGGTTTTCCACCCTATTTTAATATTGCTATTCATAAAAAATGCTATAAAACTTTTGCTTCAAAATCGAGAAACTTTTTCCTATTATTCAGTTCGTACTGTGATATCCACCTCGTACTGGTTTCTCCTAATTTTAATCAAACCGAAAACTCGCACAAATTTGAAATGATCTCCAGCGATGTTTTGGAATGCTTTGGATCTAATTTTATACTCTTGCGTAACCAAAACTTTTGAAACTTTTTGGGCGGCTATTCAAGATGTTCAAAGCCTTCATAAACATGTCATTTATTATATCTTTCGCAGGCTTGCCCTTGTTGTGGGTAAGAACAACATACGAGTAGTGTAGTAAGTTTTTGGAACTGTAGTTTAAATAAATTGTTTCTCTCGCTTCGGCGCACAGACACAGAAGCTTCTTTTCCCTTGATGTGTATTTACGCCAACGTGGTTCGCATCAAAGGGGTATACTTCCCAAATTAGAAAACCAGGAAAGTCAAATAACGTCGCGTAACCCGCGGTTATGACACTTAAGTTCATTCACGGAATTGAAGCATCTGGAAAGCGTTAGTGTCCTACAAAGTCCAGACTTTGGGGACGTACTTTTTATTTAGGGCTCGATCATGCGCCTTTTTCGATTTTCTTGAAGAAAATGCTCCTTGTATAACCAGAAAAGCTGTACCGGAGAAAAAAGAAGAGGGGTGACTGTCGAGTGATGGAAGCGTAATGAGTAAGCGTCAGTAAAAGTTGATTCCATCCCGGGGAATCGAACCCTTAGCTGCCGGCTCGAAGCCCGATGCGCCACTGCTGCGCCACCCACGAACTAACCTCAGTGTATTATGTTCCACGTTACTTATAAAAATAGTATAAAAAATTGTACATTTTTAATTTAGAACATTAAAAATTGCATAATTTTTCATTAAACTTTAAAAACCAAATCATGCAAGAAAATTTCACAAGGAGGTTTCAATACAATTATTTTCCTCTAATGAACCGCTTTACATTATTGTTTAGAGTATTAAAAAAAAAGTTTGTTTTCGGAAAATAATGCTTTTTAAAGCTCTTTGTGCAATTTTGTTGCATAATTTAGTTTAAAAAAAAAATCTGTGTTGGTTTAAAAAATGTACTTTCAAATATTAAACAGAGACATTAAGCCATCGACCCTGTGTCGTTCTCTAGCGTTCCGTACTTTTACCGTTCTCAAAATTTCAATCCTTGGTCAACCAAAAGATTTTTATTAAAGTTTTTTGCTAAGAAGTTTAATTAATAAAAACCTTTGATATTGAACAATTTCTAGTTTTGTGAATTCATATATGAAGTTTTAATTGTTCCAAATTCCAAATTCTTGACGGTTAAAAATTCTAATATTTGCTTGAAAGTTTAATTATATTGATGAAAATTGATCTGTTATTTTTAGCGTTTGCCTTTATACTAGCGCGAGATTTCTCCCCCTGCACTGAAAATTTCTTATTCCCTGATTTTTTTCTATTTGTTTTATTTCTGGTTGTTAGAGCAACTGTTATATTAAAACTGATTTTTTTCTATTGCAAACGCAACTATTTAGTCAAAAATTCACCTTTTTTCATTGAAAATATTCTATTAGTTAAAAATTCAATTATTTGGTTTAAAGTGCTACTGTTTATTTGAGGTTTAATCTGCCTTATTTATGAATTCATTGTTTTATTCGAAAGACATCTTTTATGTTCAAAAATTGGAGTATTTTTGATTCGATTATTCGAAAATTTTTGAATAGAAAATTCGCCCTTATGTATTGAAAATTGATCTTTTAATTAACGGAAAGGTGATTTTTCATGTTGTTGAAAATTCATCTTTTTTTATTAGAAATTCGTCTTGTTTTGTTAAAAATTCAACTGTCTTCCAAATTTTTTTGTCTTTTTGTTTGTACATTCAACTATTTCGTCCAACCTTCAAATATTTGGCTGCAAACGACCCTATTTTGTTAGAAATTTAAATTTTCATGTTGACTTTTCAACTAGCTTTTAACAAATTCTTTTTTCTGACTTGAAAATTCAAGTCTGAATGAGTTAATTTTTTTTAAAATTCGTCCATTTAAAAACTGCTAAAGCTAAAACTGTAATGCATTTGATAAAATTTTGTCGTTTTAGTTTGAAGTTTCTCAACTACTTGGTTACAAATGTAACTCTTGGGTTGAAAATTACTTCCTTTTTTAATTTAACTATTTGATTCAAAATCAATTTTTCGGATTGAAAGTTCACTTTTTTATAAACCATTCCACTTTTTAAATTGAAAATTAAAACCTTTCGTAAGTTAAAAATTCTTCTCGTTTGCTTGAAAATTCAACTTTTGAATATGCAATATATTTCGGTTCAAATTTAACGAATTTTAAAGTGTTTAATTCATAATGAATTCAATACTGTATCCATAATAACAATTGAATTTAAAAGAATTTATTCCTTTAATTTCGTGAGAAATAACCTTAAATTCTTAAATTAAAGCCTTAATTGCCGATTGATTTAAAGTTGATATAATGTTTAAAATATGATAAATACTGCTCAAGTTCAAAATTAATTTGAATCTCAAACTTCTCTCATTTGAAAAAAATCCAGGTTGTAAATTTTGAACCCACATTCAGAATAAATCGGGCTAAATGATTTTTGTGAATGAATTGTCTCAAAATTAAGGTTTGTTTGGATGCAACTTTTTGTGGGCTTTTTTAGAAATTCCATGCGACTTTCTTTGTTAATGTATGCGATTAATAGGATTTTTCGAGGCTTTTTAGTAGATTTGAGCCTTGGGAATAAAATAGTAACAAAATTCGATTAAATCGTTTCTTAATGAACCAAAATAGTATTTTGATAAGCAAATTTAATTATAATACGGTCTTTGGAGATGCGAAAAAGCTTTAATATGGCGTGGGTTTACAGACATAAATTCCAACCTAGTCAGTGAAAAAAATAAGTTTTTTCGAGCCCATAAAGAGCAAGCACAGACGTAACGCGCCACCATACTCTAACCTCGGCGGACCTTGACGAATTCAGGACTAACCGAATATCGAATCGATTACGAGATTTACAATTTGTCGCGCTCAGGTCTCCGCAGATGTCCCTGTGTGTGAACCTGCCACATCGCCAAGGAGTGAAACGCAATCCCGTATGGCTGTATGGATGTAATTTTAGCTTGAATTGAGAATAAATAATTTTTTACTGACAATTTTCGAGATATTTTAATTTATAATAATTATTAGATTGACATGACAAATTGGTAATTAATAGTTATTACTTCCTTTAAAAACAGGCGTTTGTGATAATTTTGAACTTATTGGTTTAAGACAAAAGTACTATAGGGTTTCCACTAGGATTCCGGAAAAAGTAATAATAAAGTATCTAGTATGTGAAAAATAAATAACAAAGTACGTTTTAAAGTGTCATTAAATTGTTCATGGATCCAAATAAGAAAAAATTACTAGAAAGTTTCATTTAATTTTTTTAATTTGTATAAGTTCTTATAAAAATTTTGTCTTAAAAAGTACTGCTTAATTATAATTAAACTACTCAAAATTACGATGTTGTATTGCTTCAGCAGACCTTTTTTAATACAAGAGGACTAGCAAAGTAGCATGTTACCTCGAAAATTTTTCTTCAAGTTCTCATGAGACTAAAGAACAAAAAAACAACCAAATCTGTCTTATTTCATTAGGAATTGCTCAGGATAAAAGTACTAGAAATATGCTGCTTGATTTTAAAAAAATTCAGATTTTTATAAGTCATATTATATTCCAAAAGGTTCGAAACAGTCCTGTCCTGAAAAAAATTTCTTATAAGCAAAGTCCTAGAAAAGTGCCATTTCAGTTTTTCAATATTTCTTTTTCAGTTGTCATCGGACAAAGAAGTGCTGCTCTGTAATTGGACTGAAATACTACAAAAACTGCAGAAATTGTCTTATTTCTTATAGGTCCCAATTCGTGTTCCAAAAAAGTTCTAAAAGAGTGTTGCTGTAGAAAAATATGCTTAGGAAAGAAGTTTTAGAAAACTTCCATCACAGTTTTTTAATTCTTTTAACTCTTAAATTGATTCATTTTTAATTAATTTATATATACTTAGAGATCTATTAGATTATCAATATTTAGATATTGAATTATAATATAATATGACTGTTTCAATTAGCTAGAAATGGCATTCAAAGGACTTATGTCCCAAAAAAATACCACTGAAATAGCATAAGGTATACTATAATATTTTAAAAAATTCGAAAACTGTCCTGGTCAGGAAAACATTTTTTGCTTATAATGGCAGAATTTATGTCACAAGTAGCCAAAAAAAGTTTAATCTCTCTTCTGCATTTCGAATCTACCCCAAACCAACACCTAAAGTTAAAAATAGTCTGTACAAAGAAACTAATTTGACCCACCCGATAGCAACCCTCAAAGTTTAAAAACTCGTGTAAAAAGATTTCAATTTGAGAAGCCGAAACGTTTCCCCTGATAATGAAAGCATTTCATTTTTAGAGTAACCAAAAAAGTTGCATCCCTCTAATAAGGACAGAATTTCATGTCAAAAGTATTCAACGAATATGTTATCCCTCTAGCTCATGTGGAGACCCCCCCCCCCCCCAAGTGAATTTAGTAATTTTTAACAAAATTTTTGTAACTTGGGGGGTTGATTTTTGGTGTTTCCCACGAATATCCGAAAAATAAAACATTTGAGGGATATTTTTAAAATGAAATCATGTCATTATCTTTGAAAAACATTCGACTTTTCAAATTAGTGTCTCTTTTAGAATTCTTGAAACATTTGGAATTGATTTAGGGAGGGATTTGCCGCATGCATAACCCACCCTAAATCAATTCCGAATTTTAACATAGTCTAACTAAGTCAAGCTTTGCAGATACTTTTGGCATGAAATTGTGTTCTTATCAGCAAAAAATATTAAATGTTCTGAATCTACATCATTTTCAATTTAGTGTCTTCTTATAGAACTTTTAGAACTTTACAGTTTGATTTAGGGTGGGTTTCACATTCGCTAGAGGATGAAACTTTTTCTGCTGCTTTTGACATAAAATGCTGCCATTATCAGCGAAAATATTTTGCCTTTTCAAATAAGTGTTTTAGAATTTTTGAAACTTTAGGATTTGATTTTCACTACTCCACTACTTTTGTCCCTGCTTGGATTTTTATAAAATGTTAACAAAAGTTTGTGCTTGAGTACAGAGTTAGAATTTTATTTATTTATTTAGATCCTTAAAGTTTAAAGACCTTTATTTAGGATCTTGTCGGGATTCAATTTCCCCCTTTTTTTACTATAGGAAATTCTACATGAAATTCTATGGTGCCGATGAGTACCAAACTTTAACTGGATATGCTCATACTCACTCCTACTGCTCTATTAAAGTCTTTTTATGCAGTTGAATTTTCTTTTCTACTTTGCCCATGGCTGCAGCAAAATCTATTGCTCCAATTAACGTTAAATTGAATGTCTAGTTAATTTTTTTGTCAATAGGTTAAATAGGTTTATCTGTAGCCATTGGACAAAGGTGGAAAATTCCATTTTGCCCAGTTCGTCGTATTTTTTTCTCGGGATAGTAAGTAAGGGGACGTAGGGGAACTAAGGATAGGGGAAGTGGGAAGGAAGAGAAGCAGGAGAAGCAAGGGAAGGTTTTGGGGAGGGAAAAAGAGGAGAGGTGCAAGTAGAGGCGGCAGCAGTAGAAAAAGTGAAGGAACTGCAGAGAGGGTATGAGAGGTTGGAGAAGAAGTTCCTGTGAAGAAAGGAAAATGCAGGAGGGAGAAGTAGGTGGAACGATAAGGAAGAAAGTAGAGAAGGGGTTGGGAGTGATGTGAGGGGAAGTTGAGGAGGAGAAATAGGGGAAGTTATGGAAGGGGAAGAAGGGATGTATGTTTGAGAAAGTAGGGATGGGAGTAGGGAGAGTTCGGGAAGGATGTGAGTGGAAAGTGGAGGAAGTGAGGAAAGGGCAAGCAGAGGGCGGGAAGTAGTGGAAAAGACAATCAGTGAAGGGTGGGGAGAGGGAAACTAGGCGCAAGAAAGGGTTTAGGAGTATAGGGGAGGAAACGATAGAAGGGGGAGATTTGAACGACTTAATTATCGTCTGCATAGGCTAGGAAACCCTGTTTAAAGGCTTTTTTGTTTGTTACCGCAAAGCCTGGTTTAAGAAGAAGTTTCTTTTCTTTTTGATTAAAAATATTCAATCAGGAAGATTAATAAACTGATGGTCAAAAATTTAGATTCTTCAAGAAACTCTTGAATCAGCGATAATAGTTTTGAAGGAAGGTTGGACGTGCTAATAATAATCTAGAACTAATAATGGGGTCATTTAAGAAGAGATAGTGTTTAATGAAGAGATTGAAAGAGAATATAGAGTCGGCCTTGGTGAAATGGCCTCTTAGGCGTTGCTGAGATCGTCACCGATGTAAGAAACGTGAAGGGCAACACGCACTTACAATAATATGCGGGATCCACCTATGTAAGCGGTGGGTATCAGTATGAAGTCCTATAATCACCGGACACGCGATTACGAACCGAGGAACGGACAAACAGACTGGATCAGACTGGAACAGACGGGCGGACAGACATCATGAAGGACAGATAGTCCGTCGTATAAACGGTGCAATTTAACATTTGGCTGAATTAGTTGATTAACGCCAGACTCACGCACCAATGCATATAACCAATTTTCGAGTCTACCCTACCTCGTTCATACTGTCTAACATTTATTCCACTTAGTGATCATATCAGATCACACCCCGCTGACCGAAGATCAGGAAAACCATAGAAATCAGGGAAAAGTCAATAATTTAAAAAAAATTCGCTAAAGTCAAGGAATTGCTGGAGGAAGCACTTTAAGTCACCCCGAATCGAAATTTAGACCCTGCTTTGCGGTTGCAGCTCCTTATTAGAACCTGCTTTGACGCTATTCGAACTTGTAGCTCAAACTCTAAACTTTTTACTCTTAGAGAATGAAACGTTAGAGCCTACTTTGAGGCTGTAAGACCTTTCTGAAGCTTCTTTGAATCCTACATTTTTATAACTCAAGACCCTACCTTCATGCTGTCTAATCTCCCCTTCAATACGGTCCCTACATTGAATCTTTTGAGCCTACAATGTTCGAAATTCATGAAAATAAAGTAAAAAATATTTTTTACTCGGGCTGATTGAACTCATTGGTCATCTTAATGACTGAATGCACACTCAATTAACAAAAATATTTAATTCGAGATTTAACTTAATTGTTATTAATTATTTATATATAAATCAATCATTTTTTGCAATGGTTAATTGCAGAAATCTGAACTGAAAATATTGAAAATTCGTATGAGAATGATATTCATCATGGAAAATTAATAAAAATTGTCGATTAATAAGTCATTATAAACATTATCATCACTAATTAATGAAATGGTGTGTATTCAACAGTCATGTCAGTGAGTAAGAATCACAATAAATTATAAGAATAACATATTTTCTATCGCTAATAACAAATACTATAAATGAAATAAAATTTTTTTAATATATTGAAACATATATTTAATAATTATAATTGAATTTACTTTTCTAATGATTTGATCATTTGTGTAGCTAAACAATAATAATTGAGAGTTTGTGAAACATTTTCTTATAGAAACATTACTATTTACGTGGCTACCACTTGATTTAGGAAGAAAAACATTTCTTTTCGTGAGAAACTGTTTACTGTTTTAATTTTGTTATCATACTTATTGGAGAATATGAACAGCCAAATGTATGAAAAATAATTGACTACTTATCTCGAATTTTAAGACGACGAGACAATTGCATATAAAAACAATACTGTTATTGTTAATATAAATGTATATCCTGACGAATATTAGATTAAATCTTGAACTAAATATTCGTATTTTTTAGTATAATTGATTAATTATAATGCTAAACGACTTTCCTTAAATCTTTGCTTAATAAAGAGATAAAGAGATAATTTAATTGAAATCAGCAAGTTTGACATTGTATTCATTTAAGTAATAAATAACACAGAATCAAATTTAAATGTGTAGCCTTAAGTTCTTTAAAGCGTATAACGTAGAATACTTCTAAAAAACAGAACCAATTTATATTGAACTCTGCAAAAATCATTTCCAATATTTAACGACACAGAAAGTTAAAAAAAAATTTATTATTCAATTAATTGTTTCGGATTTAAAAACATTTTGGACCTTGAATTATTGGAAAAGTCCTAATGATTTTTATTGAAAGCATCCTAACGCGTTCCGTTAGCTGAATGGGTTATAGGCTTATTAGGGCATTAGTTGTTTGGTAAATACTCAGTACGTACGTGCGATCTCGGATTCGTTTCTTAGTACTTGCAGATTTTTCAGTGCACTATGCTTTAGCGTCATAATAAAAAAATTCTAATAATAATATGCCTAAGAAATAACTGCGAGTGTCCTTGATATTTATATCACAGATATTATTTTATTTTTTCTGATAAATAACAAAAATGATTTTTATTCATCCATATTGGTGTGAGATTATAGAGAACCTGCTTTGATGCCACAAGTCCTACAGTTGTAGTTTGCGCTTTAAAAGAGGGACTAATTTATTTTAAATACAGATTCTACTTTGACGCTAAATGTGGAGGAACAGCCGTTTCGGACACTTTTAGCGTCAAAGTAGGTTCTGAATTACATTGAATTGCTCCTTATTTGGAACCTACTGTACAGCTTCCAGCCTCTACTACGGTAGGAGTTACGGCTTCAAAATAGGGCCTAAATTTTGACTCGGGACTGACAAGAATAATCAGGGTTGCAACAAAGTCATTTTTAGTAACGATTTTAAGATGTCACTATGGAGGTACAATTCCTGAAGCACACAATGCAGCTAATAGTTTTCCAAAAATTAATTTGTTTATTAGTTATTTTTGCAACTGAAAATTTGATTACGTTTTTTTAAAAATTCGATTACTTAAAAAGTACTTGATCAATCTTTTCAATACTTAGCAGATATAATAAACGATATGTAAACTTTCCAATGACAGCACGAGTTAATAAAAAATACTTATTTAAACTGTTTCTTTATAACTTCTTTGTATAAACGTGCACATGTGATGCGTAACGAAAATTCGATTTTTTTTCATGGTTCCCAAACATATTATTTCAGTTTCGGTATCTAAATCAAATGTGGAACATCCTCCGTTAAAAAATGTTGAAATTAGAGGCGGAGAACACATCGAAAATCGAATTTGCTTATCAACAAGTTATAAATAAACATTTTAAATGAGAATTTTTCATCAATTTGAAAAGGTGCCTACAATTTTTAGCAGATTTAAATAATTTGAAGGAATTTTAAAGTATTTGAAAGATTTTAGGGTATTTTAAAAATTTACAGGAAATTTTCAAGAGTTTAAAGTAGTTTCAAGGGGTTTAAAAAGGATTTTAGAGGATTTGAAATATTTTAGGCAATTTAAAACTATTCCAAGAAATTTGCAATGGTTAATTTATTTGACGGGATTTCAAAGGATCGAACAATTTTTTGGGTATTTTTAAAAATTCCAAAGAATTTTCAAGAGCTTTAAACGATTCCATTTGAAGGCATATCAAAATATTTCACAGAATTTTCAATAGATTTTAGTCGGTTTAATATATTTTAAGAGATTTAAAGTATTTAAGGGTATTTTTAAAACTATCAAGGAATTTTTAAGAGCTTCAAATAGATTCAAGGGATTTTCAAGATTTCCAAGAATTTCAATTATTTTAAGGAATTTAAAAATCTCTTAAGGTATTTCAATAAATTTTCCAAAATGTCAGGAAATATCATCAGAGTGTATTTAGTTTCATCGAACTTTATAATATTTTTATGGATTTACAACAATGTATTGCTAAGAATTGAAGGATTTCGCAGGATTTCAAAGATTTTTAAATATTTGAAGTATTTACAAAAGTTTTAAACAACTTTAAGGATCTTAAGAATTTTTGAAAATTCGAATGAAACTTTAACTATCAAGAATCATTTTAATGGGGAGTCGAAGAATTTACCAGAATTTCAGAAAATGTAGAACAACTTTGTAGAACTTATACGTTTTTGCGATATTTTACAAGATTTTAAGGGATTTCTTTAAATTTCTGACGAGTTCAATCATTTCAAGGCATTTTAAGTCTCCAGGATTACAGGAAATGACGGATTTCAGATTACGTAGGATTTTAAAGATTCAAAGAAATGTGCATTTTATATCAATGATTAAAGGTCATTTCAAAAGATTTTAAAGAATTTTAAATACCATAGGCTATTTTTAACAGATTTGTATAATTTAAAGTGAATTTAAAGAGTTTTGGGTTTTTTTTTAAAGTTACAATTTTCAAGGGATTTCAAAGAATTAGGAATATTTTAGGGTATTTTTACAAATTCCCAAGAATTTTCAAGACTTTAAAAATATTTCAAGAGATTTTATAGGAATCAATATATTTGAGGCTATTCAACAATATTCCAAGAAATTTTTAATTTATTTCAGTGTTTTGCGATTTCAAAGAATCTGAAATATTATACGGAATAGTGAAAGATTCCCTAATATTTTCAAGAGCTTTAAAATATGTCGAAGAATTTAAAAATATTATAAAAAAATTAACTTAGGTCGGGGTTGGAGAAAAAAGACACCCAAGAAAGCAAAACAAACGCGAATCAAAATTGAGAACCTACAGAAACCGGATGCGCGCATAG
>NC_046659.1:84123732-84151599 GCF_010883055.1 Belonocnema kinseyi | reverse complement strand
TATCCCATCCACACACTACTCCTTTCCCCTGCCGAGTGAGTCACGCCTACCCCGAAAGGGAAATGGCTTAATGGTGTAATAATAATAATAATAATAATAAAGTGGGTTTATGCCAGGAAGGTCATGTACGGATCAAATATGTAGCTTAAGGCAAATAACAGAAAAAAGTTTGAGAGTAGGAAAAAAAGTTTTCTGTGCACTTGTTGACCTAGAAAAAGCTTTTAACAAGGTAGATAGAAGTGAACTTTGGGAAGTCCTGAAAGAGTATGGCGTCAATGGATGGATCCTACAAGCTATAAAAACAATATATACAAGTAGCAAAGCGAGTGTAAGAGTGAATAGGAAACTGAGTGACTGTTTCGATATTATTCAAGGAGTTAGACAAGGATGCGCTATGTCTTCATGGTTATTAATATTATTTATGGACAAGTGTTTAAGAATGGCTCTCTTCGACGAAGAGGGTGTGCATCTCGAAACAGTAAGGGTACGTGGGTTAGCGATCGCAGATGATAGGGTTGTTATGGCAGAGTCTATCAAAGACCTACAAAGAATGTTGAATAAACTAAATGCAAGCATGAAGAGCATGGGCTTAAAAATTAACGCAAATAAAACAAAAACTATGGTGTTCGAAGGAAAGAGTGAGAAAACACTATGCAATATTTTATTAAATGATGAGAGAATTGAACAAGTGGATAAGTTCGTATACCTTGGTAGCTTATTTACTAGGGACGGAAAGATAGATGAGGAAGTAGATAGACGAATAAATGAAGGTAAGAAGGTTATTCGTAGAGCAGGTCCCCTTATCAGAAGTAAAAATACATCAAATAATGCTAAAATAGTACTATACGGTAGCGAGACATGGATTTATCAAGAAAAGGATAACAGTAAAATTAACGCAATTGACATGAGATTCATGCGTATAGTATGCGGGAAAACCCTGATGGACAAAGTAAGTAACGAGATAATTCTAAAAGAATGTGGTGCAGAAGAGACGCTAGTAGACACATGGGAAAGAAATCGGTTAAGATAGTCCGGACATGTTGAGAGAATGCCACATGAACGACTAACGAAACAAGTGTATCAAGGTAAAGTAAATGGCAACGTGCCCAGAGGTAGACCGCGGAAAGAATGGTTAGAATGTGTGAATGAGACCCTACTTAGAAGAGACGTAAGAAGTCATAGAAACACGAGAGCCTACATGAAAAAATGCATGGACATAAAAGAAGCTAGAGAAGTATGCCAGGACAGGAAAGTATAGCGGCAAATAGTTAATAAAAAGAGTGTCAGTAGAGAGAATGACGCCTGAAACAAAGACCTTGGCTACTAATGGACCCAAGTGGGGAACCTTACATAATGACTTCGTGAGGTTCTTTGCTTGGGGTGATTGCTAGAGAGATTGATCAGCAACCTGGGTCGGAGCAGTGTTGCAGAACGAACGTGTTATTTACTTAAATAGCACGAGAATTCTGGATCAATCTGAAAAATCTCTATCCCTTCCACACTCTACTCCTTTCTCCTACCGAGTGAGTCACGCCTACCCCGGAAGGGAAATGGCTTAATTGTTAGACACTCGGACTTCACCTCAGAGGTCCGGGGTTCGAACCCTGAGCCGGTACCTCTAGAAATTTTTCAATGTACCTTTACCGAAGTTCTGATGGTTCGGAACCCACCTTAAGCTGTAGGTCCCCCCATCATGTACTTGAGTGCAACCCAGTCCGTCAATGATGGGGTAAAAACCAGGCTTTGTCCAATATGTCTGGGCAGACTGCTCTCATCAAATCACTTGATTGCATTATAAAAATGCGTCCGTGACTGATGATATATACCGGGACAGCCCCGTGAAAAAATGATCAAATAAAAAATCCAATTTTAACCAAAAATGCCTTCGACATGTTGGGCAGTATAAGCCTGTAAAAATATTTCCACACAGAAATGTTTTTTATAAAGTATTTGTAATATTTTAGGATATTTTAAAGGATTGTAAGGAGTTTGCATGGACTTCAATAGTTTGAAGGGATTTCAAAGGATTTTAGGTATTTCTGCATATTTCTAAAGATTCAAGGGGATTTTACTAACGTTTTTAAAAGGTTTTAATGGATTTTAAATACCGTAAAGATATTTTATTAGGGTTTTCAGAACTTCAGGAAATTTTATCAAATTTCATAGAATTTCCCGGGATTTTAGCATATATTAATGGATTTTACAGTGTTTATACACAGAAATTGAAGGTTTTCGTCGGGTTTCAAAGATATTAAAGAAGTTTTTAAATATTTATTGCAATTCATTTAAATTTTTCAGCAGTTTATCGTGAATTCTTATTAGTCTATTGTGACTTCTTTCACATTCTTTATAATTTAAAAAACATTTTTTAGTTCACTTTTATTCTTCTAAGTTTAGTCAATTTCAGTTAATTTTCCAATTCGTTTGAATTCTTTAGATTTAGAATGTAACTTGAATTGTTTTAAAGTTTCATAAATCGAATTCTTTAAAGTTGTTTTAAATTTGAAAGAACATAAGTTACATTATTGATGCACAGTAGCCACTTTGAGTCAATTTTTCGGTTAGAAACAAATCACTTTTTCCATGAAAAATGAAAAATTAGTCAGGGAAAAATCAAGCAATTTCGAAAGTGACGTTTTGCGGCCATCCTGTCATACGCTTTGATGAGTTTTTGCACCTCTGAAACTGGATGTGCGTATTTTCTTTTCGATTTTTCTTAGAATATGCGACTTCACTAGAAAATTTATAATTCAAAAACAAATCTCCCTCTTTTAGAAACGATCTTACAAACCGCAGTAGTTTTATGCAGGCCATCCAAATAAACTAACAAACTGGGTTTCACCTACTGTACCCAGAACCGAGGGACCAGCAATAAACTTTGAAAAATCTTCATTTAGGCTCCACCATATGGTACTCCCTCTTCATGGAAATATAAAATACACCAGAGCAGGAAAAAGATTGCTTATTGTGTCACTCACGGATTAAGCATCGCTTCCAAGAGAATTTAGTGGCTCTTAAATGTGGTTGAAAGACCGTAACAATGGCGTAGACAACGGATAATAAAAACGTCTCAATAAAACTGGAAGCCCATTTCGCAACTCGAAATAAACAAACTTCCTGTGATGGAAAGAAATAATCTTAGAACTATAAAAGCAAAACTATAATCTTACCCCGATTTTTACAAAAACAAATTCAGCGGAAATGAAATTTAGTTACGATAAGGAGAAGTGTGAACCCCTTTTTCACTTGAAAGACGAGTGTGAATAAAGCCAACAAAGGGGACGAAGTTAGCGTGAGGTTGCGAAGCAAATAAACCAAAGTTAGTCTTTTGGCCACACCAGACCGCCCAGACGTTGGGTCATTTGTTTTTCGACGAAAAACCGAACCTTTCTAAAACATCTTCCTCATTTCCTTTGGCTGTATTCATTCTGAGATCACTGGGCTTGTTAGATGTCAGCCACTGGCCAAACATCGATACCTTGCAAAGAATAAGAACCTCGAATCACCGGTCTCAGACGTCATAAATTCGTTTGAGCTTAGTTCGAACCTGCTACCGCGAAGTTTATGAAGCATGAGATTACTTTTGCGAGGAGGTCAGAGGCTGAAAGAGGAGAGAGTGAGTATATGAGAAAGTCCAGTAAAATTAGGTAATAGCAGACTTCACAGCCCAAAATGCTCTCAAAACTGGGGAAATCGTGTGATTTTTCATGAAAATTGAGGAATAAATACAAAACAGTAAGTAAATAGTAGTGGAATTTTCATCAGAAAAGATTAATTTTTTACTAGAAGATTTGATTTTGCATCGGTAGTTTTCAATTTGAAAAGCTAACTATGAAGCATAATATTCTAGAAAATAGTTGACCTTGAAACTGAAAATATGAGTTTTCAGAAAAAGTTCATTTTCCAACAGCAAAAATAATTTTAAAAGAAGAGCCGAATAAAAAAAATAATCCGAGACCAAATAGCTGTGTTTTCAACTAAATAATTGAACTTTCAAGAAAAATGCACGAATTTTCAATAAATTAGTTGCATTTTAAACTATGAAGATGAAATTTACAACAAGAAAGAATAAAGCTAAACAAAATAGATGCATTTTTAACTGAATAGTTGAATCTTCAGAAAGCCAAAAGGACGAAGTTTCAACAAAAGAGTTAATTTTTCGACCGAGAAAGATGACCTTTCAAAAAAATAGGTGAATTTTCAAAAATATAATTCACTTTTCAAAAAAAAAAAAGTTCAGTTTTTCACCAAATATCTGGAATATCAATCCACGATATCAATTTTTTAACAATAAAATTTCATTTACAACCAAATATTTCAATTTTCAAGTAAAAGGGACCTATTTTTGAAGACATAGTTGAAGTTTGAAACAAAAAGATAAGTTTTCAACGAAAACTTTTCTTTTCAAAAATGTAACAGTTTATATGTCAAGCAAAAAGGATTTTACTTCTAACTCGAAACCCGTTGATTTATTAAAAAAGAAGAATTATCAGCAAAAAATATAATAGTTGATATTCTAACCGAAAAAGGTTTTAATTTCAAAGTAGAAAAAGTTAAATTTAACAAACAAAAGTATTAACAAAATAGTTCATTATTCAACAAAATCATATTATTTTTTAACAAAATAGTTGCATTTTTAAGCAAACAGAATAAGTTTCACGTCAAAGATGAATTTTTAAACCGAAAAGACAAATTTTCAAAAAAACATATAAATTTCCAACCGAAAATGACGAACTTTTGATGTAAAAGTTTAGTAAAGACAATTTGTTCTCAATGAAAAAATGAATTATCCAAAACAACAAAATTTAATCTACAACCAATCAAATGACTCAATAACAAAGCAGTTAAACGTTCAAACAAGTATATAATTTTTGACCAAAAAGATGACTTATAAAAAAGTAGTTGAATTTTTTACAAAATAATTAAATTTGTAACTGCATATATAATTCATGGATTTTCTTATTGGGTTCTACTAATTGAGTTGATATTTAAGCAAGAGAAAAGAGAGAAATGATAAAAATTTAAGCTTCTTAAAAAAGGGAAAAAAGAGGAATTGTTTTCAAAACCGGTAAACGAGAGGAATAGTGGCATAAGTGTGAACAAAATTATCAGGGCAGACTACTTTTGAATCCGATTATTTTTTGTACATTTTCAAAAATATCTAGGGTGTGTAAAAGTATAAAAAATGAAAAATCAGCATCATTACCGACGGTCTTGACAGCGCTATATTAACTATTAGGGCGATCCATCCTAGCCGATAGATTTTACCGATAGTTTTCACAGAATAGTTTGTAAAATTGTTGAAGAATAAATAAAGAAGAAGATATTAACACAAATACATAATGCAGTATTCACTGCTTTCCTCATTACCCATAAAAAACCTTCATAAATATTGTTCATATTTAAAATACTGTCCATATCTTTCTAAACCTTCAATAACGTTCTTATTTTATGTGCGCATCATAGGAAATGCATCTTGAAAGTTTTTCCTTAGAAAAATCTCCACATGCTTAATGGTTTTTATTTTATACGACGGAGAAGAAATACCCGTTACATGAGGGAAGATTAAACTATCGTTAAGGGCTAAAGCCGGGAAAGCAATGACGATGACCGGTATCGCATGGAGCCATATGCGTCGATTATTTTTTAAACCTATTACCTTTGGCCTGTCATGTTCCGCGCATGAATGCACGCATGTGCGCGAGAACGTTTTCTATTCCGACCTATGCGATAGATATCGTTGGCAAACGGGGGAGTGAGTTTGTAAGTAGGAAAATGTAAGAGATAAGAATACAGACTTCATAACTCAAAATTCTATCAAAATAGAATTTACCTTTCATTGTTAAAAGCTTATGCATTTTGTTAAAATTCGTTGTTTTTTAAAAATTAATCTTTATGGTCAATTTTTTTGCTGAGAATTCATTTTATTATCTGAAAATTTAACCTTTACATTTTTTATTTTTTATTTATCTTTTAAATTTCCACCATTAGTTAAAAAACTTAACTATTGCGTTAAAAAAAATTTTTTTCTTGTAAAAATTATTTGTTTGAAATGAAAATGTAAGTTCCACTTTTAGTCAAAAATTTATCTTTTCTACTTGAAAATCCAACTGTTCATTTGCAAAATTATCTTTTGTGGTTGAAATGTTAACTACTTGGTTAAAAATGAATTTAATTCGTACAAAATTCAACAAATTTGTGAACGCCATTTTTTGGTGGAAAATTCCACTGTTTTGTCGACAATGCGTTTTTTTCAGGTAATAATTTAACTACCTTAGTAGAACATTTTTAACCCACCACTTGTATTTCCAATCAAATGGTTTACGTTTCAAGCAAAAGAGTCGAATATTTAACCTATAAAGATGAATTTCCAACCAAAAGTTCGAATTTAAAACTAAAAAAAGATTAAACGTTATCCAAAAGAGTTTTATTTTTAATCGAATACTTGAACTTTCAAGCAAAAGAGAAGAAAAAAAATAGTTTAATTGTCAACAACAAAGTTAATTTTCAACTAAGATGCCATTTCAGCACAAAAAATTACTTTTCTACAATAAAAGATGAAATTCTAAGTCAAAAGGTCAAACTATTAACAAAAAATTTGAAATTTTCACCAAAATATATGACTTTAATAATATAGTTAAATTTTGATAAAAATCATAAATTGAAGAACAAAGCAGTTGAATTTTCAAGCGAAAAATACGATTTTTTTAGATGACATTTGAATATTCAACAAAACAGTTGAATTTATGATAAAAAAGGTAAAGTTTAAAAAAAAAGTTGAATTTTGAAAAAAATATTTGAATTTTTAAGCTAGAAAGTTGAATGTTTTAGAAAACGATTAACTATTAAATTAGAAAAATTCATTTGGAAAAAAAGTTAATTTTCTACTTTCAAACATGGATTTTCAACCGAGATCTTTTCTACCAAAAAGAGATGAATTTCCAATATAAAACAAAATCTAAATTAAAAGCTGCCTCTAGTCTAGTCGTTCCAAAAATTGGGGGGGATTTGGAAAAGGGGATAGAATGACTAATCACTAGTCGTCCTAAAAATTCGGGACTGTTAGTCAAGCATATGAAAATTATTGTGCTAGTCATCCCGAATTACGGGCGACGAGTCACTACGTAATTTTAAACAAAGAAATATGAATTTTATTTTAGAATAATTAAACTCTAAACAAAAAAATGAATTCTCAAAAAAAGTAATAATTGGTATTTGAATTAAAAAATTATTTCAATTTTAAATAAAAAAACAGTTAAATTTAATAAAATAAAGATGAATTTAAAACGGAACATATGGATTCTTAAACCAAAACAGATGCACTTTTAAGCAAACAGTTGCATTTTTAACAAAAAAAGATTACTTTTCTATAGAAATAGCTGAGATTTTAACCCAAAAAGAGGAATTTTCGGCAAATAGTTTGAACTTTTTAGAAAGAAAGATGACCTTGTAACAAAATAGTTGACTTTTCAACAAAATCATGAAATTTTACAACAAATAGTACAATTTTTAACCAAAAAAGATGACTTTTGAATCAGTTCGCATTTAAGGCCATGTGATGAGTGGGCCACGTAACCAGATTGCTATCTTACCGACGCTGTTTGTATTTTTCAACTTATTTTCACACAAAGAGCCAGATCCAGTTGAACATTTGGGGTAATAAATGAAAAGCACTAAGAAATGTGGGTCTGGTCTTAAATTTGTAGAATTATTTCAAAAGTTTTTTTTGCAAATAATTTTTTTTAATTTTTTCATCATTATTAGAATTCATGACCTAACTCACCTTCCTTAGTGCTTCTTATTTATTATCCAAAATTTTCAACTTGATATGGCGCTTCGTGTGAAAATAAGTTGGTAAATAAAAAAAGTGTCAGTATGGTAGGAATATAGTCACGTGACCCACTCGTCGCATGGTCTTAAACAAAAACAGAAAAAATAAGACTAAGTGGAAAGTTCTTGAAAACAGGGAAAATATGAGAGATTCGTTAGAAAAGGAGGAGGGAGAGAGAAAGATAGAGTGAGAGAGAGAGACAGAGGGGGGGAGGGTGATAGAAAAGAAGCGAGAGACATCCCACATATCAATTAGAGACACTCTGCTATTAGTTTCTCGACGGTAAGGGTCATGTTAGAAGGGAATATCATTTTTCTCCTTTTCTTATACACTCGAGTCGGTTCTATTCACATTTCACATCATCTCCAATCCCTTCGTTCATTTTGGTTCGTTGCGCCCCCTCTTAACCTTCTCTAATTCTACCAAATCTCGCTTCAACTAATCTTGGAAATCATGTTACGAAGGGGACTGTGTGGTCATTAAGAGATATGACATCGTCACTTAATTAGATGAGTATCGGAAGCTGATTAACTAACTCGAAATATCTTAGATCTTGTAATGTTTACTTAAGCAGGTGTCATTAACGAGCTTCAGGTATTTAATTCCAATAAAGATTTATAGAGTCTTAATTAGAATCGAGGAAGTCAATCCACTTATAAGCTCAAAATTTGAAAAGTTCGATTTTAGAGTCTCTAGGTATACTAGATAGAGTATAGACTATCGAAAACACTTAATTTTGATTAGGTTCTAGTGTTTCCTGACCGACTTTACCCCGTACTGTAACCGGGTTTAACAAATACTATTGACTTTGGCCAATTCTATTGACTTTTACTAGACGACTTTACCCCGCAACCTAGCGAACTTTACCAACTGTACCATAGCCGATTTTACGCCGTCCTTTAGAACCTTAGCCAGCACCCTAACCTAACCCCAACCGACCTTATCATGTACCCTGGCCGACTTTACCGATACCCCAGCCAACTTTATCCCGTCCCCCGGGGGGAGGGGTTGAAAGCAGACAAAGTGACTTGATTAATGTCATAATAGTTTACGAAATTCCTTTATTGTAGGTGTATGGCGCCTTCGTTGACTAATTTTGTAGAATACCTATATGTTTACCTTCTATTAATAAAAAGGAAAATTATAAAGAACCAGTATTATAGTAAAATGATATCTATTCTAGTTTTTCGAAAGATATCGATTTTAAATTGACGCTAGTATTACCATTTTTAATAAGCTCTTGTTTGAGTGATATTCGAGTCTACGCTACTCTGTTTTCTTTCTTAAAAAATTCTGTTAATTATCGTAAGTGTCAATAGTTTTTTCAATAATATAAAACCTCACATGTTTCGTCCCGGGTTGGCTCACTGGACTCGTCAGTAAGAAAATGCGATTTAGCCTTATCTTGGACAATTTATAATTTAATTGGCCTAAGATTCGTTACAATATATATTTTTTCAATTATTTTATAACTTTAAACATTTTTAAAGTTATTATTGTATAGCATAATAGTTTTCGGGTCATTTAAATTTTAAAACGTCTAAGTTGGAACTCACTCGCATTGGCTTATTGACGAATCCAGTATTTTAGGCCAAGACGAAACATGCCAGGTTTCTTATTAATTGAAAACTTATTGAAACTTGTAAGAATGATAGAAAGCAAGTGTTTTAATGAAAAACAAAACAAAAAATTCTACACCCTAAAGCCAAAAAATCTTGTAAATGCATGATTTTAAATAGAAAATTCAACTATTTGAATGCTGAAAAAATAAAATACATTAGTTTCTTGGTCGATTTTTTGTTGTTGAAAATTATTCATTTCAGTAGAAAATTTATTTCTTTCGTGGAAAATGATGATTATTATTAATTTTTTATTTGAAAATTTATTTTTTAACTGTGAGAACCTAACTATTTTAGTTGAAGATTTATCATTTTAGTTGAAAATCCATCGCTTTGGTTGGAAACTTCAAAACTATATTATGTTAAAAAAATAGTTTATGATTTAAGGTTTATCTCTTTGATTGATCAATCGTTTTTTTTATTTAAAATTAACTTTTTAAACTGTAAATGTAACTTTCATTTTTATTGAAAACTGTCTTGTTTAGTTTCAATTTCTTGGTTCTTAGTAAAACCCTAAGCTTCTTAATAGTAATTTTCTCTTTTTATTTTAAAAATGCAACTGTTTGGTGGAAGGCGAATATTTGGTTGAAAATTCATATTTTCGAGTAGAAAAAGTTTTTCACAGAAAATCCGCCTTTTGGCTTGAAAGTTAAGAAGTTTGGATGAAATTTTTTCCTTTTTCGACTGAAAACGGATTTAGAAATTTCGTTAATTCAATTACTGGTGTAAAAGTTTACTATACTTTGTTAAAAAAGATATTTTTTTTATATATGATTCATCTCTTTGCTAGAAAATTCGTTTTCTTGTGCTGAAAATTAATAATTTTAACTGAAAATGTAACTTTTGCATTTTCAGTAGAAAATGGATCTTGTTTGGTCGAAAATCAATTTTCTTGGTTGCAATTTCCTCTTTTTTAGTTAAGAATGCAACTGATTGTTTGAAAGTGAATTTTCTTGTTGAAAATTCCACCGTTTTACAGAAATTTTTTTTCTCGGCATAAATATTCAACAATTTAGATTAATTTTTTTTTCTTTATTGACTAGAGAATTTTTATTTGTAGAAATTCAATATTTTTTGTTTTTAAATTAAACTGATTTGTTGAAAATTCGTCTACTTAGACTGAAAATTTCCCTATTTGATTGAAAAATCATCTTTTTTCTTGAATATTCAATTATTGGGTTAAGAATTCAACTGTCTTTGGTCGAAATCGAAGATTTTTTGTTCGAAAATTTGACCAGTTTGTTGAAAACTCATCTTCTTAGGTTGAACATTGAACTATTTCGTTTAAAAGTTATCTTTTTTTGGCTAAAATAAATTAATCTTGTGTTTCGTTATAAATTCTAATTATAGAAGATTCTATTTTAGAAATGTAACAAAGTTAAAGTTCCGGTCCATGAATATTAATGGTCATGGAAAATGAAAAACTGGTCAAGGAAACATCAGGGAAAAATCAGGGAAAAATCAGGGATCATTACCCCGAGTTACTATCCTGAGCCTGGGTAATGATGACAGATGAGGTATAAAGTTGGTACATTCAGAAAATAAAAAATTTGTAACCTTGTTATTCATCTGCGATTAGAAATGAAAAATTGTCAAGTTTCTCGCAGACAAGAGTGAGAACCTTACAAAATATAAACTGGAGAACATGCCCACTAACTTATGCCAAATGGTCAATAAATAACACTCATACTTTTATATGAGTTATTGTTCATATCCTGAAATTTATCTCTCTCTTACACTGGTTTTCACGTAACATTTCTCCTCTTTTCTATAATTATCTTCTCTTAGTATAGGTTTCGGATATTTAAATATTCACAGAAAAGAGAGAATATAAAGGAAATGTAAATACATGAGAAAAGAATTCCTTTAAAATTGAAGAGACTCTTAAATCTGTACATTGTTTGTGAGCTGTGGGCACTTTCAAGATGTCGTTTCTATTATACACTCGAGAAGAAAAATCGTCCCATAAGTCTAACTCTAAATAGAACGGGTGTCTTCTTTAAATTTCAAATTTCTGAGTTGGTATGCGAAATGTTGAGCGTGCATCCTCGTAAAGGCGTTTGTCATTCGACATGCGGAGAATCGGTGGTTTCTCGTTTTCTTGCAACAATGAAGGCCCTCGTACTTGAAAGGCAATGGATTCGGAATGGTCGACCCACAGTGAAATGATTCCAAAGGCATCGCAGGTAATGTCCAAGTGAGTCCTGTTTTGCTTTTTAAAAAGTTCTCCTAATCCGTCGCATTCGAACGTGTGTCATAAATTATGATAAACGGTCGCATAATTCTGTCGTTTCTCAAGCTTTCACTCTCGCGAGTTGCGATTAGTTATGCCGATATCTGAGGAAAGGCGCGAGCATGTGAACGGAATTGAGAACGTTTCTAAAGGAACGATAATCAGGGTGGCCTCAGGTCTGGGAAACCTGGAAATCAGGGAAAAGTAAGGAATTAAAAAAATTACAAAAGTCAGGGGGCTGTCTCAGAGTAACTTTTATTCACTTTTGTCTTTAAATTACCTTTCAGTCGCTATTTAGGGTTCCGAAACCCTGGCAGTTTTAGTCACTTTTCTTTACAAAAATTAACCCATGGGTTAAATATTCTTGAAGTCAGGTCTGTCTTTTATACCTATTTATGAATTTTCTTCAATTATTCTCAAATATTTTACGTGATTTTAAAATATTCCATTAAACTTTTAATAGATCTAAATAATTTGAAGGTATATCAATGTATTTTAATGATTGTAGAGTATTTTTATATCGTCTGAAGAATCTTAATGAAACATAAAAAGTTGCAATGGATTGAACAATATTCCCATTTTTAAAGGATATGAAATATTCTCAACCCAATCTGCAAGTTTAACTTATGAAAATTCTTAGAAATGTATTAAAAAATATTTTGGATTGTTGTTCTCCCTATTTGAAAATATAATAATATGAATAGATTGATTCAGGATCACCCACAGAAAAGATTACTTTCAATGATTTGATTGATTTGATTGTAGAGTAGTTTTATAACTGAATAAAAAACTTTCCAGGAATTTTACAGAGCTTTAAAAAGTTGCCAGAGATGTCAAAAGATTTCACAAAATTAAAAATATTATAGAATATTATAGAATATTATAGAAAACTTTAAGACATTTTTAAAAACTAAAAAAATGCCAAGGAATTTAAAACAAATTTGAAGGATTTTAAATATTTGAGGGTATTTTAAAATGTCCCAAAAAATTTTTGATTACGTTTAGTAATTTCATGAGATTTCGGGAGTCATTTTCAACATGATGCAATTTCACGGGATTTCAAAAGATTTCGAGGGATTTTATATTATTCAGGATATTTTAATATAGAGTGCAATGCATTTTCAAGCAAATAAAAATGTTTTAAAACTTTTTTTGAGGATTTTAAATGTTTTTAAGGAATTAAACAAGCTTTTATGCGATTATAAGGAAGTCTCTATAGAAACTCTGAAGATATTGGACGATTGTGCTGAACCTATAAGGTTTTAAAATATTTTAAAAGATTCCAATGCGTTTTATAAGATTTCATTGGATTTGAATGATTTCAAACTCATTTAAATCAATTAACTTTTTCATATATTTGGAACTCTTTTGCATTATTTTAACATGCTAAAAA
Source organism: Belonocnema kinseyi (assembly GCF_010883055.1). Taxonomy (NCBI): domain Eukaryota; kingdom Metazoa; phylum Arthropoda; class Insecta; order Hymenoptera; family Cynipidae; genus Belonocnema; species Belonocnema kinseyi. Next base: position 84,138,523 of record NC_046659.1, on the reverse strand, counting down.
TTGTTTGAAAAAGATCTAAAGAATGTCGTAGTAATTTTGAAACAACGTTAACATTTTCATTTTTTAATAATAATATCTGCTGCGATGACTGATGTTGTTAAATAGTGTAAACTTTTAAGCCGAAAATGTTACAAAGAAAATAGTTTCAAATTCGATTGTAAATAAATGAAAAATCTCGTATTTCCTTTATATTGTGTATCTATTTTGAATTGACTGTCAGTCATAAATTAATTACTTCACATTGAAAGCGTTTAAAAGTCCAGAATTTCATTCAATAATATTCTAAAGTAAAACCGTAAAAACACATTAGTTTCAAATTCTTCAAAAGAAGTTTCAAAAGATTTCCGTGAGATTTCAGAAAATTTCTAAGGATTTTTATAAAGATATTCAAGAACTCAATGATGTGTTAACTGATTTCAAGGGATTTTAACAGATTTCTAGATAACTTTATGGAATAAATAAAATGAATTTTGAAGGGACTTCTAATAGGCATACAAAAGGATTTAAAAAAATAGGAGATTTCAGAGGTTTTCTAGGGATTCAAAGTGCTTTTGAAGATTGCAAGCGATTCAAAAAGATTGTTGTGTTTTTCAGAAAGTTTTAGAGAATCTCAGCAGATTTCAGGGGATCTAAAGGATTTCAAAGCTTTTAGGATGTTTAAAACGATTTGAAAGGATTTCTATTTTGAACGTTCCAAATGACTAAAATTTTGGCCTAATTAACGAGGTCGCCACATTCTGCTGGTCGTGTAAAATGGGAAAAGGAAACGCCCTGTCAACTGGAATTTCTGGTTTTCTTGGAAGGATGTTCCGTTTGCTCAAAATCGGTGACACATGGTTCATCACAAAAGTGGTATCACACCATAGGATTTCTCCAGAATGAAGCAAGTGACTAATTACTCAATCCGGTCTTATTGAGTAAATGAGAAAGAAACCCCAGTTACTCAGGTGAGTGCGTCGAACCTTAAAAAGCTTATATTACAATTTTCTGATTCTTCTACAATATACCTGCCATGAAAGAATAGAAATTTAGAGAGGAAATAATAACCGGGTGAGTTGGTACGAATCATGAAGACAATGAGGGACGTTTCTAAAAATGTAAAATGATATGAAAAATGTATGAACAAATAGAGACAGGAAGAGATGTTAATAAAAGAAGAAATTAATCATGAAGAGAATAGTTGAGTGGAACAAGAATATGTCAGGTTCTTAACAAATTTAGGTCATTTTTCTGTAATGAAAATTTATTCAGCTTTTATAACAAGAAATAAATTGTACTAAGTTCTTAAATAGAAGGATGAAAATTTTTCTTGCATTAATTCAATATTGAAGTCTTGTTAAATCCACGGGCTTTAATGCACTGAAATGTCAGCAGCATGGTACCGTTATATACCTGATACATATGGAGAATATCTTTGCATACTCCTGACGTTCTTCTTGTTTCAGCGAGATCAAGAGATCCTAAATATTCATGCACATGGTCTTAAGGTTGCTATCGCACAAAAGATGTATCTTCAGAAATTTACGGACATTCTAGTTGAAGTAATACACGAAGAGACTTTTTTAAACATTATTTTTGTATTATTGAATTATTTTGCAGGAATAATATATCGACGTGTTCAAACGAAAAGTTTCCGTTTCAGAGAAGCTAGTTGAAAATATGCTAACGCAGGGAGCGAACACTCAAAACTTCAGAATCCCATATCTCTATAGAGTTGCATACCGATACGAGATATTCTCGTTTCTCGTTAAGTTTTACTCGATTAGCGGGAACATTTTCTTAACGAGCCCATCGAATGTCAATTTCCTTTCAAAATAAAATGTTCAAAAAACGGAAAAACTTAAGAATTTTAGACAGTAGTAATTAAGTAGATAAAACACAGATAAATTTTCAAACAAATATTTGAATTTTGAAGTTTAAAACTAAAAAAGATAAATTTTTAACCAAAAATATAATAGGGGAATTTTCATTTGAAAAAGTCCCAGAGATTAATTTTGAACTAAAATTTTGAATAAAAAAAGGCATTTTTAATAAAATATTTGAGCTTTCAACAAGGAGTAGAATTATTAGTTTAAGAAGACGATTTTTTAATAAAAAATGTAACAGTTGACACTTCAACCTAAAAGTACTGTTTAATTTAAAATTTAAAAAATTTGAATAAAATCAAAAAGGTGAATTTCCATGAAAATAGATTTTAATTAAATTCTTAAATATTTTAAATCCGTACTGAAGCAAGAACCAGTTAAACTTCCGTGTACCAAATAGTCTTTGATGAACGAGACTGAATATAACTTTTTAGTGATGAGGTGGGTCATAGATCGAAAAAATTCACTGTCGACTACCCGAGATTTTATTTGTGTTTTTATTTACCATGTTCCTAAAGATAAATTGAAATTAAATAATGTCTTAAAATCTGTTAGTAAAATTTTCATGTAAACTAGAGCAATTTCACTTTAAAATATCTTTCATACTGCTTATAAATTTTCATTCATTTTGCTGTTTTGGATTATTTTCAAAATTATTGTTCTTCTACAAATGAAATATTAAAATAATTATATATAATATAGTTTTCGGTCGTTTTCGTTCGCTCTCCTATTATTATTACACCATTAAGCCATTTCCCTTTCGGGGTAGGCGTGACTCACTCGGCAGGGGAAAGGAGTAGTGTGTGGATGGGATAGAGATTTTTCAGATTGATCCAGAATTCTCGTGCTATTTATGTAAATAACACGTTCGTTCCGCAACACTGCTCCGACCCAGGTTGCTGATCAATCTCTCTAGCAATCCCTATAAGCTCGTTTAATCGAGACGAAACAAGACAAGAATCTCCACGTCTTAGCATTTTGTCATTTTGTGTAGTCGAGATGATACCTTTTCGTTTGGACACATGGATATGATTATCGAAAAGAAAGATACCGATAGCTCTGAAAACTTGAATCATCCTTAAGGATAATTAACAAGAACCTTGGCTAACACCTTCCGCTATAAAAATAAACTTCGTGACTAATGGACGCAGCCGCTTCTAGTTAAACGAAGGAAATCTATAGGCGTGAATCAATATATTACGTGCATCATTGCAGTGAAGAATTCCTTTCCTTTAAGATTTGTCGTGTGATATGTCTTGATTCGAAAGTCGATGGCTGTGCAATATTGTGATTCACTTCCTCTTCCTTCTACAAATACTTTGTCTGAAATTGCGATTAAATGACAATACACTTGAGCATCTTCATTTATCGATCTCATTGAAAATCCACTCAGTTGAGTCAATACCTTTGGAATTAATTAAACTCAGGGGCCGTTCATAAACCACCCTATAATTTATACCATGTAGTGCATTATAAGCTTCTGTGGTCAATGAATAATTATTTTAAATATCAAAATACCAGGATTTACAGCCCAAGATGCTCTAGAAACAGGGATTACAGTGTATTTTTTACAAAATTAGAAGAATAATAGAAGAATAAATTCTTTTGAATAAAATTAAAGCAGATACCATATTGAATTTAATATGAAATGCTTGAAATTCTTAAGATATCAAACAAAAATGTATTTAGTCTCAAACAAAAAAGAGCTTAATTTCCATGCCAAAAAGACAACATTTTATCAAAAAAAGTCAAATTAATTTTTAAGCAAATAGTTTCATTAATAAGCCAATAATTTAAAACTACATGCAAGAAACGAATTTTTAATACAAAAGTTGAATTGTTGATCAAACAAGATGATTTTAGCAAAATTGTTGAGTGTGTGACCGGAAAAGAAGCATATTCAACAAAATGATCAAATCTTCAAAGAAAAACCAAATTTTACCAAAAACCGTTTATTTCAAACCAAATACGCAATTGACTTTTCAAGCCAAGAAGGTGATTTTTTAAAGAAAAACGTTGATTTTTCAACTAGAAAAGTTGAATTTTTAACATAAAATTTCATTTTTAATCAAGAAAGATGACTTTTCTACTATAAAAGATTATTTTTCAATCGAAAAGGACGAATTTATAACAAAAAAGGTTCAATTTTCGACCCAAAAAGATGACTTCAACAACAAATTTTAATTTTAAGCAATAAAATTAAACTTTCAACACAATAGTTGAAGTTTTGACTAAATAATTGAATCTTTAATCAACAAGGTAAATTTCCTAGGAAAAGACGAATGTTTCAGAAATTACTAGAATTTTCAACTGGATGGTTCAACTTTTAATTTAAGAATATAAGTTTATAACCAAAAATAAAACAGTCCGTGTTTCAATTCAATAAATTAATTTTCAACAAAACAAACTACTTTCAACCATAATATGATTTAAAGAAAAATAACGAATTTTTTACAAGATACTTGAATCTTTAACCAAATAGATGAATTTTCTACGAGTAAGATTAATTTTCTATCCAAAAAGACGAATTCTCAACAAAATAGTACAAATTTGAAACCAAGGAGTCCAATTAAAACAAAATTGAATTTTTTAACACAGTGGTTCAGTTTAAAATCGATTAAATGTATTCTCAATTTAAAAAAAATTCACTTGTAACCTAATAATAAAATTTTATTTCAAAAAGATGAATCTTCAACCAACGAAATTAATGTTATACCAAAAAAGTCGAATGTTCAACAAAATATATGAATTTTTAACCAAATTGTACAATTTGTGATTCATTCAATACAATTTCAACCAAATAGTTCACATTTTAAGTAAAAAGTTTTTCCCGAAAAAAAAAAATGAATTCACAACTAAAATGATGAATCTTCAACAACAACAAAATACATTTTTTAACAAAGTAGTTCAAGTTTAAACCAAGCAGTTGATTTGAGTCAAAAAGATAAATTTGATACTAAGAAAGAAGAATGTTTAAAAGGTAAATGAATTTTTAAGTTCTAAACAACAACAAAAATTGAATTTTCAACAAAATGGTTAAATCTTCAACCGTAGTGATGCATTTTGAACTAAAACGATGAATCCTCAAAAAAAAAATGTTTAACAAAGGTGTTGAAGATTGAACCGAATAGATGATTTTTCTTCCAACAATTTGATTTCTTAACAACGAAGATAAACTTTCTACAAAAAATGAACTTTTAGAAAAAAGATGAATTTTCAACCATATATTTAAATTTTCGATTTAAAAACATACATTTTCAATCAAATAGTGGAATTTTTAGACAAATTGTCGGAATTTTAAACAAACACGATAAATTCTGAACTAAATATATAATAGACTATCTTTCGAAAAATTCTCAAACTTTGTTAAAACTGAATTTTGTCCCCCCTCCCCCCTTCCATCAAGTAGTAACATAGTTTATGGGCAGCCCCTTACCTCTGAGTCAGCAATTTCGTATTAATAGGTATCAACTTGAATCTTCCAAGAGTAAAAACGCAGTAGCTGAAATACAATCTGAAATACAAGCTTTTTTTCTTTCCATGCATCTTGGATTTGAGCAAAATCGATGAATGATAATTGTAATGCAGGGAGGCGTATTGAAAGTGATGAAGGCGCTGGAGTGGCAGAGGACACGGCTGAATGCTTCCATCCTTGCTGTCAATAATATGCAGACGAAACACAACACTACCTAATGGGGATCCTGTAGGAAAGTCAATTCTTTAGGCCCTTGTCACACCTTACCCATCATAAGGTTTCACGCTTCTTTGAAACCGGTAACAAACCTTGATCGCAACGCTTTATCGGGTCATATCGAACGTGTATTTATTTTGCATGTTCCAACACCATATTCGTGTCATTTTTAGACCAAGCTAAAATTTCAAAAATAAGGTATCGCTGCACTTCGTTAAACTTGTAGTTTCTTTTCTGAATAACAAATTTATTTCCACATCAATTTCCAAAAACATAAGTTTGCAGGATAATAATTTATTATAATGATCTTACTATAGAATTACCTGTCCGTTTTCGGATTTTTGTTTGATTTATGATACATAATAATTCTTTGAAACCCGGGGTTTGAAACCGTTGTACAACATTCTGATTATCAACTTTAGATTAAAATAATTTTCGGATCCCAAAATTAATTTTTACTCAAATTTATTGATGGCTGTCAAGTGAGAGTTTTTAGACTAATTTTTAAACCCGTAGGTTAGTTGTGACCGAAATCATTTTTCTAAATGAGGCGATTTTTTTTGGAAATTTTGAATTTCAGAGTTTAAGAAAAATTTCAATTCTTCTATATTGAACTATAAATCTCCATAACTCTGGAATAAATGTTTTTCTTTCTAAAAGTGCTTCTTTATAGAATTACCTAATTTTTAATGCCGTTTCTGGAAGAAAAAAGTGTTTTGTACAAACAAAAAATTTTCCCGCTTAGCGGGACAGTTTCATCGCGCGCTTAGTACGTGACTCAATTCACTCACCAGTTTGAGTAAATTCTCTTTTGTTGAAGCTCCTTGGGCTTTAACGAAAACATTCTCATCACGTACCTCGTGCTTCGCACTCTATATAGATATTGTAAACTCATGTACAAATTTTATTTTTCATGATTACTCTAATATTTGACCCTTATTTTGCACTACTTTTTATTCACAGTTAGTTACCATGAAAAATGTATCATTTTTATAGATTTATATTATCAAAATTCATAAAATGAAAAAAAAAACATATAAACATATAAACATATACAAAAAAATTTTGTCGTTAAATTTTTTTAATACAAATCGAAGAAAATTTGTAGATATAATTTAGGCGAAAAATTTGATTAGTTCAAATGTTTTTTTAGCTTGTGTCGTTTTTACAAAATGATAATTTTTTTCTTCATTTGGAATGTATTTATATAAAAAAAGTTTATTACAAATTTCTAGATAGGGAGTCATCGTGGCTCAAATGGTATAGTGATTGTCCTATGTTCCAACACAGCAGCCTTGGCAGCCACGCTGGCGCGGGTTCGATTCGCCAAGCGGGAAGCGAGGCTGGTGGACGTGCTTCCTGAAAGCTTCGCTTCTGTACCTTGAAAATAAAAATACCCCACAGATATCCTACAGTTAATTATTAACCCTACAGTACATTCGCTTATGACCCTGGCAGTTGATGCGACTATAAACATTCAACAAACAAAAAAAGATAAAAAATTTGTAGATCTTTTTTGAATTCTCAATTTTTTGTCATTTATGTGTTTTCGTACCTTGCATCATTTTTCCAAAGATTAAAAAAAAATGTTAATATTATTTTTCACGATTAAAACAATAACTACGCGTCCCTGTCGAAAAGCGAATGATAAAAAATCTGTTGACCATTTTTGGTGCACAATATTTATCCATTCGTCTTTTTTTATCCTGTATAGTTTGAACACAAAATGCAATTTTTGATTTTTCATTATTTTTTGTGCCATCAAAATTTAAATTTTGATTTTTTGGAGAAAATTCAAAAAGTTTTTATGATAATCTTGTAGGGCTTTCAAAAAGTAACATTTTATTTCCTTGGCTTTTTTTTATACCGTGCGCTATTAGGCTTACATTTTTTTTAAATTTGTAAGTGCAAGAGGCCACAGAAACACGAGAGCCTGCATGAAAAATGCATTGACGTAAAAGAAGCTATAGCGAAGTGTGCCAGGATAGAAAAGTATAACAGCAAATAGTTAATAAAAAGAGTGTCAGTAGAGTGAATGATGCGTGAAACAAAAGACCTTGGATAATAATGGACCCAAGTGGGGAACCTCACATGACGACTTTGTGAGGATCTTCACTTGGGGTGATTGCTAGAGAGATTGATCAGCGATCTGGGTCGGATCAGTGTTGCGGAATGAACATTTATTTAAATAAATAAGACAGGAATTCTAGACCAATCTAAAAATTGTATATCCCTTCCTAGCATTACTCGCTTCCCAACCGAGTGAGTCACGCCTACCCCGAAAGGGAAATCGCTTAATGGTATTTATATTTTTTGTTGAATTTTCAAATAAGAAAGATCCTTTAGTGATGAAAGATAGAAGAAATCAGCAAAATTGTAGAAATTGCCGAAAAGAATTATTTTCTATCAATATTGTTAAATTTTGAACCACAGAATCAAATTCTGAATATAATAACAACATTTTTAACAAACAAAACTGAAATCTCAACCAATAATAGTAAAATTTTCAAAAAAAGTAAATTACTTTTCAACTAAAATAATATGAATTTGAATCTGGAATAGGTCTAGTGACAAATTTAATTTAAAAAAAAAACTTTTCAAATCTAAAACAATTTTTTGTTCTAAAAGTGTTTCTATAGATTTTAGAAACTTTTGTATTTTAGTCACATGTACTAAAGAAAGTGCACATGAACTAAATTGCGAGAGTAACGACTTTGATAGTTTCTGTTACTAATAAAAATGTATTTAGTCACCAATTCGTTAGTCATTCACGAAATTAAGATCATTAGGACTATCGTTAACTAAAAAAGTAGCTAGTTAATGAAATTGGTTACTTCCTATGGTTTATTAGAGATGCCGTAGCAAATTAAAGAAAAGAGTAATGAGCACATCTCGTTTCTATAAAATTAAAGAAGGACGAGCTTGACCTTGAAGTTATCTTAACGTACAAAGGTATAAATATTGTGGCCTTTCCCTTGAACTGATGGTAAAGTCATCTAGATGATTTGTGGTTCGAGCAAACAGCAACTCGTGCCAGTCAAGGCACGCAAGTGCGTGTAATGATCGAGGAATGCGCTTTTCACGCCTTTCAATTCGAATTTACCGAAGGTTTATTAAAAGTAAAGAAGGAAGCGTATTATGACTGTTATTGTCGGAGCGGCTGCTCATCTTGTACGGAAGATCTGTGCAAATTGCACAACAACCGATCACCGTCTATCGCTTGAAATTACCAGGTAATTAAATTAGTCTACTTATAGGTATAGGTGAAGTTCATTTTACAAGCTTAAATAATTTACTTATTAGATGGTCTTTCAGTTTGCTGCAGGCTTGTCCAGCGAGGGGAAAGTCCAGAAATTTTCGTAGAAGCAACTTAAATCGCAGATGTGAGTTTTCCACCTCCACTTTCTATGCCCTATTCTACTTCATAAGAGAAGATTTTCAGGGAATTTCTACTTGCTGGACAGGCCTTAGTTGCAGTGACTCGCGCTATCCATAAACTGCATTATGAATTTTTGGACTATTTTTTATCTCCTGCCCCGCCTCGTTGACGACCGTAGCCCCCCCCCCCTTCAATTCATTCTGCTTTTTCGCGATTCTAGTTAGTTCAGTTGCCCAGAATGCTAAAAAAAAATACGAATTAAAAAAAAATTAACGAAGCAATTGCATTATCAACCATACAGTTGAACTTTAGAGCAAAAGATATTAATTTTCAATCATATAGTTGAACTTGTAACCGAATAAACGAATTTTCAATCAGAGGGTTTTTTTTCTAGCAAAAATTAACAAATTTTCAACGAAACACATGAATTTTCAAACAAATAATTATAATTGTATCTAAAAAATATAAATTTTTAAATAAAAATTAAGTTTTTATTGAAAAAAATTAATTTTCAAGAAATCTAGTAATAAATTTTTATTTGAGGAAAGAAAAAATAAAGATTTTTAAGGAAACAGTTGACTTCCTTACCAAATAATTATATTTTAGCCAAAAAAAACGAAATTTTAAACAAAAAAGTTCAGCAACAAAAAATTATATTTTTAACCTAAAAGTTGAATTTAAGCTCCAAAATAAAATAAACCACTAAAATCGTTTTCTACTGATAAGGGTGATTTTTTTGACATAAATATAAATTTTCAATCCAAAAAATTAATTTACAGTAAAACAGTTGAATTTTCTACTAAAAAATTGACTTTCACAAAATATGTGGTTTTATGTTCAACCAAATATATAAATTCAAACAAAGGAGATTAATTTTTTACCCCAAAAGACTAATTTTTAATCAAAGAGTTGAGTTTTCAACCTAAAAAGTCGAATCATTTGGAAAACAGTTGATATTCAAACCAAAATGCTGAATTTTCAACCAAATAGTTTCATTTTAAACTAAGAATAATAAAATTTAAACAAAAAAGGTGATTTTTCAAAAAAATTGTTTAAGTTTGAAGTCAACAAGATAAAGTACCTATGCAAGAGTTGAGTTTTCAGTACGAAAATATGAGCTTGCAAACAAAAACGGTCATTTACAATCAAATAGTGGAATTCTGAACTGAAATGATGAACATTAAACAAAAAAGATGAATTTTTTAACAAAATAGTTGAATTTACATCTAAAACAGATTTATTTTTCAAGAAAAAGTATATGAATTTGGCACCACAAACATTTATTTTCTGGCAAAAGTACGAATTTTCAATACAATACATTCATTTGAAACCAAATAGTTTTTATTTTAATCCTCAATAGATCAATTTTCATTTGCAAATATAAATTTCAAATAAAAATTAGAACATTTACATCTTTAGTTAAAAGAAATTAATTCTCAGAAAAAAAATGTACAACGAAATGGCTAAAGTTGCAATGAGAAGAATTTTGAATTAAAAATATAGTAGTAGACTTAAAAAAATCACGTATCAACCAAAAGCAGATAACTTTTCTCATTAAGTTCTATTGATGCAGTTTGCATTTAAGCGAAAAAGTGAGAGAAACGAGCATTTTCTTTTAAAACGGGGGGAGGGAGAATTCTTTAAAAAAGGTAACAAAGGAGTTATTAATAAGCTGTTGCGTTGCAGAGTCACCTTTCACAAAATTCAGAAAATTAAGGTTCAAGCAAAACAAAAACAACAAATTTGTATTAAATTAATTGAAAACTATTTGGATTACTTATATGGAAATTATTTCCAAATAACTGGATTACTCTGGATTACAAGTTAATTACTTGGTTTACTTTAAATTTTCTAATTACCAGGATTGATAATTAATTACTCTGGATTTCAAGTTTATTGCCGCGGATAGCAACTGAATTACTCTAGACTAGAAATGGATTACTCCGTGTTACAAGTTTATCACCACGGGTTACTTAGAATAACTATCCCAAATTGTTTCGGATTATAAGTGAATTACTTGGGATCACAAGTGTATTACTCCAGAATACTGTGATTACCCCGGAATACGTGAATTACTCCGAATTATACGTAGGTTACAGCTGATTTTAACTGGATTACACTCGAGTACAACTGGATTACTCTGGATCTGATTGGATTACTTCATAGTATAAGTAGATGACCTGGAATCACACTGGATTACTCAGATTACACTGAATTACTAGTTCTGATGACCGAGCCTTCCAGTGGATTAGCAGGGTTGTTTCTACCTCGATTTTTCGAAAAACGGTTCAGTTATAGGCTAATTAGGGTCCAGTTATCTTTGACTTTAATTCGAATTGCTAATAATATTTTTATCACAGACGACTTCGTTTTTTTTATTGCAAATCCAACAAGGTGAAAAACTCATTTAAAAAAAAAAAGGGAGATAGAAGTTTTCTTCAAAGTACGGCTGTATATTTGACCGGTTGGAAAATTGCGTAATACTATTATAGACAGTCCCTTATTTACCAGGGAATTTAATGGTATGATCCATGACGACAGCGGAGTTTATAACGGGCTGGTTTCTTGCGATGGGAAAATAAATGCGATGGGGATGTTCTCTAGATACCAGACGATGTGGGGCAATGTGGGGCACGGTTTTGTTGCGATAGCTCGTTAACTGAGAACGTACCGTTCATGCATAACATAGTTGCTGTTGGACGCCTGCAGTGCTACAGCAGTATATACGTTATACGAGAATAGAAAGTCGATTTCTCAACGACATATAAATAATTTAATGGGATGTAATCGTCCCGTTTAGGCGACACTGCAGGTACTAGCCATGGAGGGTTAGTGTTCTCCATTTGTCTTCACTTCGCGAAGAAGACCTGCTCTGGTGCAGCGCGTAATCCTGGGCGTTCGTAACCTGTAATTAATTGTCATCGTAAGGAATCTTTCTGCTTGTTTGTTTCTCATACCCACGCATCAACATCTAAAACTACATGTAGGTTACACATAAATCAAGAGAGTGTCGATCGTGTGTGTAACTGTATTTAAATACAAGCAGAACTTCATTTCGAAAAGTACAGGGTTGTAAATCTTGCTCCAGTTAGAGTTGTGAGGTAGCAAAGAAAATTTCAGAATTAATCTCTCAATGAGAATGTTCAGAAAAATTTTAAAAATTTTAAAGGAAATATAAACATGTTATGACAAGGTTTTATCTCGCAATGAACAAATAGAAAGGTTCTATCTCGTAGAGGGCTTATAAATTAGATTAAAATTTGCAAGATCAAAAGCGCACTAGAATTTACCAACTGATCCGGTAAGTCTTGCAGACCGCCATTGTAATCGGTTCTATGCTATTTTTTTAAAAATTGATTTAAAGAAATTTCCTCGGTTCAAATTAATAGTTTTTTGTTCCAATCCGGTAAGTCTTGCAGACCGCCATTGTAATCGGTTCTATGCTATTTTAAAAAAAATTGATTTAAAGAAATTTCCTCGGTTCAAATTAATAGTTTTTTGTTCCAATGCATTTTTTCCCCTAATTTTAAATGGTTTTCGTAATTTTTAAGTTATTTTTCGTTTAAACAAAAGAATTAAGTTATTACGTCGGTTTTCTTAATTTAAGACAAATGCTTTTCTGAGTGTAACCAAGGAATTGATAGGATTTCCAATGATATTAATAATTTCAAGGACTGTCCTACTATTTCACACATTTCAAGAAATTTTAAAAGATTTACATTTACTTATGGAATTATATAGAATTTTCTAAACCTTCTAAGGATTTTAAAAGAATCCGCCTTGTCTTGGCTAAGACGATGTTTACTTGTTTCAAGACGAGCCTTGTCTTGTCTCAGAGAGCCGGCGTAAACTTAATTCAAGTAGAACCTTTTTCCACTCAGAAATGAGATTAAAATTGATGATTGCAAAATTTGTAATCATTAAATTAGTTGTTTTTAATTAAAAAATTCAGAATCTGTGGGTCTGAGCGAATATAGCCCTTAAAAATTTTCTTCACAAAAATTAAAATTGTAACTTTCTAGAAGGAGCTCTTAAGCCGTTAGAAATACGGAAAAACAAACAATATTTTCGGTATCCCCTTCAAACAAATATAATACAAATGAAAATCCGTAAATAGATTAGGTTTCATGACAGTCAGAATGACCCTTTTCGTTAAGGCAGGTATAAACTTAAAGTTATAAATCGCGTGACTTGGAGTCATAAAGATTCGATTCAAGACATAAATATATGTCTTTAGGATATAGAAACTTGTCTACAAGACATAATTTGAAGTTTGGCTCCGTCTTCAAACTGAGACATACTCAAGTCGAACTTTTCAACTTCAGCATGTCTTCATTGGGGGAAATTCAAGTCAAAACCAAGTCGAAGGATTTTTACTCGGATTTTTAATGATTGTAAGGAACCTCAGAGAATCTTAATGATTTAAAGGGATTATTATGGGATTATTATTCACTATTTATTGTACATTTATATTATTATTTTTATTTATGTATAATTTGTATTTAGTGTTAGCGAGTATAATATTATTGTACAATGTACGAAGTATTATTATCATTATTATTATTATTATTATTATTATTACACTATCAAGCCATGTCCTTTTCAGGGTAGGCTTGACTTACTCCGTTACTGATCAATCTCTCTAGCAATCACCCCAAGTGAAGATCCACACAAAGTCGTCATGTGAGGTTCCACACTTGAGTCCATTAGTATCTAAGGTCTTTTGTTTCAGGCTTTATTCACTCTACTGACACTCTTTTTATTAACTATTTTCCGCCATAATTTTATGTCCTAGCATACTTCGCATGCTTCTTTTACGTTCATGCATTTTTTCATGCAGTTTCTCGTGTTTCTGTGGCTTCTTATGCCTTTTCTAATTAGGGTCTCATTCACACATTCTAACCGTTCTTTCCGTGTTCTCATGAGTAAAAATGCTTCGACTTGAGTTCGACTTGGTTATGTTTTGAGTTCGTCTCCAAGGCATCGATGTCTGGCTGCGTCTCAAAACTGAGTCGAGACATAGGTCTTCGTCTTACTTTTATGGCCACGAAAGGTAAAACGGCATTTACTTGTCTTAGTAAATGGCAACGGGTTGAGGTAGACCGCGGAAAGAATGGTTAGAATGTGTGAATGAGACCCTACTTAGAAGAGACATAAGAAGTCACAGAAACACGAGAGCCTGCATGAAAAAATGCATGGACATAAAAGAAGCTAGAGAAGTATGCCAGGACAGGAAAGTATGGCGGCAAATAGTTAATAAAAAGAGTGTCAGTAGAGTGATTGACGCCTGAAACAAAGACCTTGGCTATTAATGGAACCAAATGGGGAACCTTACATAACGACTTCGTGAGGTTCTTCGCTTGGGGTGATTGCTAGAGAGATTGATCAGCAACCTGGGTCGGAGCAGAGTTGCGGAACGAACGTGTTATTTACTTAAATAGCACGAGAATTCTGGATCAATCTGAAAAATCTCTATCCCTTCCACACACTACTCCTTTCCCCTGCCGAGTGAGTCACGCCTACCTCGAAAGGGAAATGGCTTAATGGTGTAATAATAATAAAAAAAAAGTCGAGCCTTGTCTTGGCTAAGACGACGCTAACTTGACTCAAGACGAGCCTTGTCTTAGCTGAGACTAGCGAACCTTTTTTGGCTCATAAATGAGATAAAATTGATGAATGAAAGATTTTTAATCAATAAATTAGTTATTCTTAACTTAAAAATTCAGAATCGGTGGGTCTGAACGAATATAACCCTTGAAAATTTTCTTCAAAAAAATAAAAATTATAAATTTCTAGAAAGATCTCCTGAGCCGTTAGAAATAATAATACAAAATAATAAAAACAAACAACATTTTC
>NC_046659.1:84103916-84123632 GCF_010883055.1 Belonocnema kinseyi | reverse complement strand
ATATATCTAGTCGGGAGTGGTGCTGACTGAAAACAGATGACTTGGAGCGATTCGCGCGCCATCTGTTGGTCATTCTAAGGACTTATTGAACTACCCTCGTACACTTGTTTCGTTAGTCGTTCATTTGTTATTCTCTCAACATGCCCGAACCATCTTAACCGATTTCTTTCCAATGTGTCTATTAGCGTCTCTTCTAAATCACATTCTTTGAGAATTATCTCGTTATTCACTTTGTCCATCAGAGTTTTCCGGCATATTATGCGCTAGAATCTCATGTCAATTGAATTAATTTTCTGTTATCTTTTTCTTGATAGGTTCATGTCTCGCTACCGTATAGTTATAGTACTATCGGCACAAATATATAGAATTATGTATTGCCATTTTAGCTTTATTTGATATATTTTTACTTCTGATAAGGGGCCTTGTTGTACCAATAACCTTCTTACCTTCGTTTATGCGTATGCCATTCAATATTATAAGTTTATTCTCCTGCTCCCATCTAGAGAAAAAAGGCTCTGCCACTTCTGGACTTGTCCCATTTTTGCGAATTTCGTTTGGACTTCAAATCTTTCTAAATAAGAGATGCCGGAATGTGATTTGGCGCAAATGTGATTAGCCGGAATTTTACTTGTTGGAATGTGACTCGTAGCGAATATGACTTGCTAAAATGTCACTATGCCGGGAGTTGGCATGATTCGGACACGCTCAGTGCGTCCCTGACTGAGATAGAACCTTGTCATTTGGACACGTCGATATTCCAAGAAAAATGTACATTTTGTCGACTGTTATTAGTTTCGGAATAAGCTCTGCAATATTGATATTCTAAATGTTTAAATCCTTCTTAAGGCGACTTTATGAAATTTTCAAGAGCCTTTTTAAGAATCTCTTTGAATTCTTTGCAGACCCTTCGTCCTTGGGGCTCTGCTCTCTGAGTGGGGATCAACACGTCGTCGCGTTGACGACGATTAATGATGGTAAACGCGTCGTGAAGATTGTAGCATCGAAAGTTTCGACGAGATAATCTGCGGGTGGACTGACAAAGCTGTCCCCGTTTCATTAATATAAAAGCACGGGGACGACTATATTCGTCGTCGTGTAGGCTCTTACAGTCCTTAAGGATTTGTTTCGCGTTCTACAAGCGTAACGTATGTATGGAGGCGATAACGTATGTATTGTGTACACAGTTTCTCGCCTACAGGTACTTTATATACAAGCATTAAAGTCATATAGATACAAAATGTACATTGGACATTCAGGGTAATTTTTTACAATTATAGGCCATTAAAAGATTTGTTCCAGTTTAACAAATTAAAAAAAACCATAGGCGTCGAATAGAATTCTAAAATACACAGATGAAAAATAAATCTTACAATAATTAAATTAACATAGTCATCTAGACGATAAAACACAATGATTGGCCAGGACGACATCGTAATTATCATATGCCAATAAAGTGATTTGTCATCTCAGGTTATATAGATTACTGACTTTGAAAACACAGTGTTTAGCCGGAGACAAAAACTATTTATGACATTATATTCACAAATTATTTGTAAGAAAGAGTGGCAAACAGTTACATGAGCCTATAAAAGGTTTAAACAATTTAAAATGAATCTTTACAAATACATTTTTTATTCGCTTTTCAGATATTCTGGCCGATCATTATAGTTTCATTCTATTCGCGATAACCATGATGGACCACATGTGTCGATACACAGACATCTTTTTAAGGTTAAAATGCTACTATCGTCTATCTTAAATCATCAAATTCAATTGAAATCCAAAAGTTTTCAGTAAAATCTATCCTAAGTATTAAAAAATAATAATTTACAATAAGCGGACTAGCCAAGTTTTCCAAATACGCTGCGGATTTGTTTGTTAAATTTTGAAAACATAAAAAAAACATTTTCTGGATAAAAAAACCTTTTTAATTCTTCTCAATAATTTAGAAATTTTTCTGCTGATGGAAGAAAGGCATTCTATCCGCTTTATGTGCACTAAGCTATTTTCGAAACCGGACGTCTTTTTTCCTAAGAATATAATTTCTGGATTTTTCTTTTCAACTATGCAAGATATATCATAGGATTTTTGTAAAAGTGTAAACTTGTATTTTAACATTTTTTCGTGTTTTTCGTTGTTTATCGAAAAAATTAGAATATTTTATTTGATAAAGATTATTCTTTTGGCCCCGAAAGTAATTTAGCCCACATAAAAGTCATAAATGCCTTCCTTGTGGAAGTATATTAACAAAAAATTTACAAAAAAATATAGGTTTCGCTTTATAATTCATCAAATTAGCTCAAAAAATTTTTTTTAAAATGAATATCTGATTATTTTGTTAAAAAAATCTTAAGTTTTTATTAAAAATTAGTTTTTTTTCAACGAAAAATTAAAAAATTCCATTTTAGCTTGAAGATCGAGTCGCTTTATTTAAAATTCAGTTTTCTTATAAAAAACTCGTATTTTTGAGTTGAAAATTCAAATATTTTTGTAGAAAATTAATACTTTTAGGTTAAAAATTCAATTTTTTATAAAAAATTCATTCTTTTGTTCAAAATTCATTTTCTTTGGTTGAATAGTCGACTATTTGGTTGGATTTCAATGGAAGTAAATTCTGTAAAGTATTTTGAATGGAAAGCTTAAAATAATAAAGTTGTTAGAAAAAGGTAACAGCAAACTGATAGAGTAGATCTGTTTTATTGTCGTTTTACAAGGATTCATGAATATTTCATTCTATTTTCATACTGTTTTATTATATCCTATGTAACGGCAAGTCTAAACTTCAATTTAATTATTGTATGGTACATGTTAAAAAAACAAATCTTGACTTTTTTCACGAGCGTGACGCGAATTGATTCAGAAGCTTAATTTTCAAATATCTATTTTTCGTCTATATTACTTTTTCAGATCTTTCTACTTTCAGATTTCCTATTTTTGAGACAATACTAAGTGATTTTGTATTGTTTTTGAATAACTAAAATGGTTTTAATATAAATTAGAATATTCATATTATATTATTATATAACTATTTGTAATTGAAGTAGGAAAAGTTAAACGTCGCTAAAATTGAGTGTTCAAATGATGTATCAATATATTTTAATACTTTAAAGAATGCAAGCTAAATAAATATTAATTTAAAAATTACAAAATGTTATACAAATACTACAAGAGTTCCCTTTCTTGTCAAATAGTGTTATTTGTTTATGAATAATTCAAAATATATATTTCACATGATTACTATGTGCGCATGTAACGCGTAATATATTTTTCATATGGTAGTCATTAAACTGATCCATCCGCACAAAAAAAATTACTCAATCGACTGTAAATTGTTTCTCTATGTTCTTTCTGCTGTGATATTAGGTTGGTTGAACTTTAAGCAGTTTAACTTTCCATGCTTCAATTGAACATAAAATTAAAAAATTTCTCCTCCTAAAATAATATGATTCTAATTTGCTGTAATACCTGATGAGGAAAAGAAAGGAAAGTAGATGGGAGTTAATTAATTTTAAGATTGGAGATATAGTGGCTAAATGATTTAAGTACTTGAGTCTTGGACTACTTTTCAAGACGAGATTAGACTGGATACGCTGTTGTGGGTTCAAATTTAAATGCGGAGAAGTTTTTACTTTTTTTATATGCTTTTATTAAAAAAATCTACATTTTATAACAAATAATCCTCACTAATTGATTTAGTTTTTATGAGTTGGAGAATAGTAAGTGTTAGAAACCACCATTTTTGGTCAATGTACGTTCTACTCCAGAGAGAAGTCAACAAAATAAACATATAAACATTATGTTCTTAGCAGATTGAACAAAAATAAATGCTAAGTGAGTGAACTTAATGATTTGGGATACAAAATGCACTTTAGTTTGCAGTGCAGTATTGTAGCCACTGCAATGAATTTCATTGTCTCATTTTTAAAATTATGAACACTTTTAAGACAATTAGTTTAACATTTATCTTACCAACAGAATATCTCGAAAAGACATTCAATTATGTATGGAATATAAAATTACTAAATCTTTGACTAATGAAATTTGTTTTTAAAAAAGCAGATCAAATTTTAAGAAAGTAGTTGAATTTTCAACAAAACAGAGGAATTTTTAACTAAAATGATAAGTCATTAACAAAAATAATTAAATCTCAATGAAACAGATCAATTTTCAACCCAACAGTTGCATTGTAAAAGAATAAAAAGAATTTTCCACTATGAAGAATAATATTTTAAAAAAAATATATTAAAAAAACGAGTTTTCAGAACAATATTTTAATTTTTAACTAAAAAATAACCACTTTTCGCCAAGAGTTATATTTTAAACTCAAATGATAAATCTCCAACCAAACAGTTGCATTTTAAACAAAGTAATCCAACTTTAAACAAAAACAGTGCATTTTCAAAAAAGAACAGATGATTTATTGAATAAAAAAGGGCTGATTTTCGTTAAAAAAAAATCTGTAACAAAATAGTTGAATTCTAAATTCAAGAGTTGAAATTTCAACTAAAATGATGAATCATTAACGAAGAGAATGAATTTAAATAAAAGCCATTCAGTTTTCAAACATGTATATGAATTTTATATCAAATAGCTAAGTTTGCAAATAAAATAGATCAATTTTCAATGAAAAATATAAATCTTCAATCAAAAGAGGAAATTTTAACAAAGGGGTTTAAATTTAAATCCAGTATTTGAATTTAATAAAACTAAATAGTTAAACTTTCAATCATAAATGTGATTTTTCAATTTAAATGATGAATTTTTAAACTAAAAGATAACTTTTAATATAAACTGACAACCAAGAAGTTGAATTTTTAATAAAAAAGAATCAATTCTCAACGAACAATGTAATCGTCGATATTTTAAATAAAAATATTTATTTTAAAGATAAAAGACTGTTCATATTTAAAAGAAATCAGATTTTAGTTTTAAGTTTAAAAACAGTAGAATTCAATCAAAAAGACAAGTTTTTAAACAAATGATTGAATCATCAATCAAATAGTTTAATTTTCAATTAAAAAAGATGAATTTTCAACTAAAAATGGAATAGTTGATATTTCAACCAAAAAGATCAATTATGTCATAAGAGGATTATTTCTACCAATAAAGATAAATTTATATAATCAGTAACTTTCACTGAACGAATCAGTCATTAAGTCATTATATCAGTCATTTCGAATAACACATTTAGTACTTTTTACCGATTTAATCTGTCATTTAGAATGATATAACTTTACGTAATTAAATCATTAATTTATGGCTAATTTGAATCGGCTAACAAAATGTACAAATTTAATGAAGAATTTTAATTTAGAAATAATTTTACTATTTTTTATAGCATGCAAATCAGTCATGTTGAATTTATGTTTGATGCAGTCAGAAATATTCACTTATTCAACTGTTAAAACGATTGTTTTGTCAGTAGAAATGAATGAATTTGTTTATAAAAGCATGTTTGAATAAATTAATCAGTAAAATCATGACTTATTCAAATTTCGAGTGTGATTTCAACTGTCTAAGAACCTCAATTTTTAGGACTTCGTAGTCCCAGGGAGAAACCCTCACAGTTTTGGTCGGGTGACCATCCGCCTGTCGTATTTTTTCCCCGGAAAGGGAAGTAAGGTAGTGAGGGTAAGGAGGGGAAGTAGGGAGAAGGAGGTTTGTATAAGTAGTGAGAAGGAGGCGGAGTAGGGAAATAGATGTGTATATAAGTAGGGGCAATGAGGGGAAGTTTGAGCGGAAGTAGAGGAAGTGAGGCAGGAGAAGTTAAAGGATATCAGAGGGAGGGGGATTATGGGAAATAAGCGGAAAGGGGGCTGGGAATTAGAGGAAATTTGAAGGAAAAAAGCAAGATGAGAGTACAATGGCATGGGTAGGAGCAGTAAGGTAGTGCGCGTGAAAAGAGTAGGGGCAGGGAAGTAGGGAATATAGTACAGAAGGTATAAGGGGAAGTATTGTAGGGAAGTTGAGGGAGGGGGCATTAGGTGAATTAGGGAGGGGGAGGGAGGTGGTAGTGTTGATAGGGAAGTGTCAAGGGAGGCATTATATAAGGAGAGGGGAAATACGGGAAAAGAAGAGGAGCAGGGGAAGGAGTGTATAGAAAAAGATGATATAAACTTCTTAATTAACATCTTAATAGGCTACGTAAGCCTTTTTTTAGACGCGCGGCGCCTACTTATACTAATTTCTTTGGAGAACTACTGCTCTACTTTATTCTATTTTCAGTTTCTCCTGCTTCCAGACTCCCCAGTTCTTGAAAGCGTGACACTTAATTATAAGTATTAAGTAGTTCTTACACTGAACTTGATATGTGACTTGAACGAGTCTGAATGGTCATTAACGTCAGATGGTTTACGTACTTTGCGTGGTAGTACAAGATCTAAAGAGATACTTGTTCTCTGAGGTGTACGGCTGTCTACTTATGTTAGTAATAGTGCAAATACACTTTCGCCTTATCGAAATTTTCTCGCGATTTTATCTTGAGTACCTATTATCCCAGAATGTTAGAATTAATTGCGATAAGTTGTGGTCGGAATTATATCATATCTAGCCTTTTGCTTTCGCACGCTAATGAGCTCACGACATAGAGAAGTGAACAGTTTCACTTGATTAGGAAGAAAGCTCTGGCATTCTCAGTCTTCGTGTTCTACACAATGGGTTATGTCAATAATTATAGTTAGGTGGATAACAACAAACCTTCTGTTTACGTCAACTCCTATTTAGCTGAAGATTATGCAATATAGTACTCGGAATATTATATAAGAAAATGTATAAGAAAAAATAAAGAAAAGGACCAAAAGAATAAAAATTAAAAGTCACAAGTGTACTAGAAAAGTCCCACTTAATTTTTTTAAAATTTTCATAAGTAACGCTGTTTCAGCAGCACTTTTTTTGTAGCTCCGAACCGATTTTTTGCAAAGCCAGTACTTCTTTTAAATCAAGATTGTATAAACAATTTCTGGAACTGCATGCGTGGGAATCATTGAATCAGGAACCTGGAAAAGTGTAACTAATTTGATGTTACATTTTTTATGAAACATTAAAAATTGAAGTCGATATTTTCTTTACAAATTATTTCGAAGCATGAAAAAAAGTCCCTAACTCCTATTATTTTACTTAATTTTGTAGAAATGATTTATGATAGTTCATTTTACAAAATATAACAGTTTTTTTCATTTTAAGTATACCAATATAATTTTTTTTTGATTGTATTTCAGGAAAGCTTTCTGCGATATGAAACTAAAATAAGAAACTAACTTTAAGTTTTGTAATAAGATTTGTTGTAGCAAAAAAATTCTTAATTTGGATGGCATAGTATTTGCACGGATCAAGGTTCTATGCTCTAAAATTCATATTATCAAGCTCTTGGGGAATCAAATCCCAGTAACTGTCTGTGTGTTTCATACATTCTTAATATTAACATATCTCCTCGAAATGAATTTTATTTATTTTTTTGCTTTATTTTCCTTTACGCTAATTATCAAATTGAAATACAAAATAATAATAATAATAAATGATCTTTGTATTATCTATTATCTAAAATAATAGAACAGAAAAGCAAAGAAAATCCTTTTAATAATTTATGAAAATTGATACCTTAACTTTAGAATTAATATAGGATATTTTTAAATAGTCATTCTAACCTTTGAATTTTTATTCAACTATAGAAATTTTAGACGAAAAACAGTAATATAACATAAAAAAAATTTGTTTAAGACTCTAAATCTTCTTCAAAATTTATACCCATTTTTGATCAAGATCGCGAGCATAATCTATAATTGTAGAAACAATTTGTATCTTCTTTGAAAGCTATTTCGATATTTCAGATAAAAACCGTTAGCTTATCCTATAATTGTTGAAAAGATGCGAATCTTCTTTAAAATATAATTCTTCTAAATTAAAAATACCAAATACTGACGAAAAACACTAACATCATCTAAAGTTGTTAAAAGAATCTAAAACTTACTTAATTTACATTGAATTTTGTATTTAATTCTGATAGTCAGGATAATTCGGACAACCTCAAATTATTTAAGCTTGTAAACTTTATTATTTTTAACAATTTTTTTTTTTAATACCAATGGTTACCGGCGAAAAACACTCCCGTATAAGATAACAGAAAATTTGGGCAGAATTGTACATTTTCTTAAAAATCTAATGATTATTGTTTTGAATAGACGATTTCCTTTAAAACCCCTTATTATGACCTAAAACTGTTTCAAAATTGCAAATTTTGTTCAAATCATAAAAAAATTTTATTACCGATCTACCGACTAACACAACACCAGATTGTTGTAAATTTCGAGTCTTGACGATGATTTTTGCTTTCAAATTATAATTTATTTGTTAGGAAGTATTTGCCAGAAGAAAAAAACACTAACATAAAACATGCAATAATATTTTCAATTATTTTGTCAGATAATTTGAAAGTTTTAACTTAACCGCGCCAGAATATCGAAAATTAACCCATGTTTCTCCATTTGCATCGTTTTTGATGATTCTTTTTCTGGAAAGAGATTATTTGTAGATTAAGTTATCGAAATTTCAGATTTAATATATAAAAAAACTTAAAGTAATGAAATTCCAATCTAGTTTTCAACAACAATGATTGCGAGATTTTCAACACATGTCATTATACCACTTTTTTACATAGGTTTTACATTGGTCAGAGATGGCTAAAAATCGTAAAAATTATCTTGCACAGTATTAAAAACTTTAATTTTGTTTATAAAAATAATGTTAAATAAATATTTTTTATGATGCAAAAAATATTTTCTTTATTCAGTTCATTAGTATCAAATAAAAAAATGACTAAATTATTTTTTCAATAATCGAAATGTTCATGGCAGAATATAAGCGTTTTATTAATGATCTTCGACTTAAAAGATGTATAAAGCCATAAAAATTACATAAAAATTCCGGTTTTAGATTTATTCAGATTGTGAATGTTCTTCTGCCGCAAATAAAATCTTTGTAGGTACTCAAATGTTCTCCATTCAGAGGTATTATAGCCTAATAATTCTTAATTTTAATCTCGATTTTGGGAGTTTATTTAAGTCAGTCCTGGGGGGACGTCGTTAGCAATGATTCCAGGAATATTCTTCGATTTTGAAAATGTTCGAGGGGGCGTGAGCGTGACTTCAAACCCGTTAGATCAGACCCGTGATATGAAGAGCAATATGGTCCGTTCCGAATAGCTTCGAAATCATCTCGTTGAACTCGTTTGAAGCTCCCGCCGACCTGCGATTCCTTGACTTTGTCCTTTTATGATCCTTGGACCCACATGCCTACTCGTACACAAGATCGATGATTCTCCCACGAAATCTTCCCGAGCTCGTTAACCCACGCTTCAGGGTCATTTAATTATCACGTGCCTGTTCATAATTCCAGATTCAGATTAGGGGACTCTATAAACTACCTTACTAATTTTGGGGGGAGGGGGTCACGCCAAAAACTACGGTTGGTAACTAGTTTCCCTCCTTTCTCTTACTTCTACTTCAATAATTCCCCTATCCTAACTTCCCCTCACGAACCCTACTTCCTATCAACTTATTTGTTTCGCCCCTCCCCCCTCCTGCCTCCTCACACCTTCTGCCATTTTCACTTCCTGACACTCCACCTTATAACCTTAATCCCCAATTTTCCCTACCTACTTCCTCTCCGCTCACCTATTTCCTATAGAATAATTCCCCTATCCCCCCTAACTGTACTTTCGCTTATCTGATTTGTTTTTCCTTCCCTCTCCTGCCTTTCTACATCTGATTCCCCTCCTGCTCCCTCGCACTCCCTCCTCATAACTCCTCATAACTTCTCCATTCATAACATCCCCTTCCATCACTTGCCCAACCTCCATAATTCTTATATTCTGTTACCACCTTTTAACCTGTTTGCAAACTTCTTCAATAAAATTTAAAATAAATGCATTTACCATATCCACCATCTAAAACATCGAAATTTCTAGAAATCTGACGCGATTTCAATATTTCAACAAAAGATTTGAAAGGTACGTACACAAAAACTTAAAAATAAATTTGTACAAAATTTGCGAATATTGAGAGGGATTGTCCTGAAATTTTATAGTCCATAGTAACTTGAGAATGTTACTTTAGTTATTTCCAGATAAAAAATTAGCATTTTTATGAGTGATTTATAAAATAAAAAAATATATTTCTGTTATTAATGTCAACTAATTTTGGAAGCGAACTGAAGGCGAACTTCAGAAAAAAATGTTTCAGGTTACAAATTTTTATTTGAACATAGTAATTAAGAGATTTCTGTTTCTGCCTTATGTTAAAGGAAAAGTTACCATGCTTAATTAATCAATTTTTTCTTTTATTCACAATATTTTCCTTTAATAAATTTCATTTAATAGAAAAATACTAAAGAAATAGGTAAAGGCTGTAAAAGAATAAAATGAAATGTACATCAGAATAAAATGAGACTCACAACATTCACCTAAAGAGAAAGCTAAAATATAAAACAGTAAATTACTATTTTTAAATAAACAAATGCCACCTGAAATAGTCTTTTCAGAAGTACAACTTCAGTTTCGTTCCAAAACTCTTTAACATTAGCAATTAACAATTAACAATTAACAATATACTGATTTAATAGAATCAAGTAAGAAAGTCCAACTATTTTTGTTTCAAAATTAAGTTTCTGTTGTCTCAAACTTTACTATTGTGGTTTCGGTTCACAATGAAAATCGTTTGGTTAAAATTTCTACTATTTATTTGAATGTTTTTTTTTTGAAATTAAACCATTCAGTTGACTAGTCATATTTAAATTTAAGAATAATTTTTTCGGTTGAATCTAGATATAAATATTTTGAGGAAAATTCGTTTAATTTATAGCTAAACATTTACTTCTTTCAGTTAAAAATTTAACTATTACTTGGTTGAAAATGTACTTCTTCTAGTTAAGAATGTATGTAGTTTGTTGAAAATTTGTCCTTTTAATCAAAAAAGAATGTTTTTGGTCAAAAAATAATACTTTAAAAAATTCTAATATTTGTTTAAATGTTTTACTGGAAAGTCGTTTTTCTTTAGAAGTATGTTTCAAAATAAAAATGTAACTGTTTAATTTTCAGTTGAATACTGTTTTTTCTATAGAAGTATATTTTAAAATTAAAATGCAACTGTTTCATTTTCTATTTAAAATTGATGTTTTCGAGTTAAAAGTTCATATATTTTGTTAAAATTCACATTTTCTGGTTGAACTCAACTACTGTTAATTTAAAATAAAAATATTTTTCGTCTTATATATCAACCATCACATGTTACGTTAAGAACTTCACTTCAGCGGCTGAAATATCTACCAGTTAATCTAAAGCTGAACCATTTCGTAAAAAAATTATTTTTTGTTGTTAAAATATCAGTTTAGTTGAAAATTAAACTATTTGTTTGGCAATAACCTTTTTTGTTAGTAATTTAATTATTTGGTTGAAAATTGATCTTTCTTAGTTGAAAATTAAACAGTCCAATTTACATTTTTTGCTGTAAAACATTTATCTTCTCGGTTGGAAATTAATCTTTTTGTTTGAAAATTGAGCTAGTTGGTTTAATATGAATCTTTCTTCAATAGGAAATTAAAATAATTGATTTGAAGTTAACTACTTTGTTAAAAACTCATTTCTGTAAGATTCATCTCTTTGGTATAAAATTTTCAATGTCTTACCGAAGATTCGTCTTTGTCGTTCAAAATTCATCATTTTGTTGAAAATGCATCTCTTTCGTTGAGGATTCAAATATTTTGTTAAAAAATCGTCTTTCCTTTAAATTCAAGTGGTTAAAATTGATTTTCTTTTGTTTTGTTGAAAACTATTTTTTTAAACTGACAATTCAGCAATTAAGTGTTTAGTTAAAAACTTATACTTTTAAATTCAAAATTCAACTATCTGGTTTTGTTAAAAATTGGTATATTCAGATAGAAAATTTATTTCTTTTAGCGAGAAATATTTCTTGGTTCATAATTCAATTATTTAAT
Organism: Belonocnema kinseyi; assembly: GCF_010883055.1. NCBI lineage: Eukaryota > Metazoa > Arthropoda > Insecta > Hymenoptera > Cynipidae > Belonocnema > Belonocnema kinseyi. The sequence goes on along the minus strand of NC_046659.1, from coordinate 84,111,647 downwards.
TGGAAATACAATATATTTCGACTTGAAATCTTAGGAACTATATTAAATTAATTATGGTACCTACATTAATCTTATTTTGATTAATTTAGTCCCCTATTGTTTCTCTACTTACGTGCAAAATCACCCTATTTTCCCACTTTTCATAAAATTTTACGCTGTGAAGTCTGATATTCGAATGTTTTTAATTGTTCTTGATTGATTGCCGAAGTTTTATACTTCACCATACGGTCGCGTAAGCACTTTGGCAACTGAACTTTCGGGAGAAGGATGAGTAGGTTTCAAATTAGCCCAAAATTGATAATGTAGTTAATGGACAGCCACTTAATACAATTTAATATAACGCATTTTTAATTAAAATTTTACAAATTTGGATACATTTTACGACCCTTTAAATTGACTACAAATGTTGCAAAATCTGATTCTTTTATGCCCGTTAACGTTTGCTTGAAGTATATTTCCCGTTTTAATCTTCAGAACTTCGGATCGTAAATAATCACTGGAATTTAAGTGCGAAAGGCCGCAGGCCCTTTTAAAAAGTATATTTAAAGAGGAATTAAGGAAATCCAAAGACATTTAGGAGAGTCCTCATGCAGAAGTATTTACCGCGAAAGGTGAACCTGACGTCGGATTAAGATTCGTTGTAAAGTAAGTAAAATCTTAAACTGGGTTGATGAAGATTCGGACAAAAGCGTGAGTTTCAGCTACTCGGAAAACAACGTGACCCGCTCATTAAGACATTTAACAGGGGCTATATAATCGATTATTTATAGAGATATTTAAACCCAACATGCTGGTATCACTGCCGGCGAAGGCACAAGATCGTGATGAAGACGTCCGCCGACTTTACAACCGATTTCGTGTGACAAGTCCCTTCTCTTGGCGTGTGCGCTCTGCATACACATATGTGAAGACAACCAGACGGTTAAAATAGCTGTATTCAAACCCAGCCAGTTAAAGTTTTATAGAAGTGCGCCAAGTATATTTTTGTGGACACCCGCTGATCGCCGAGATATCGGCGAGGTACCGGCTCTACTGGCCTCCAGGAGGTCCTCTGGATTTACACTAAGGCCGATTTATCTCGCCCACTAATCCGATATTCATCGTCAGAAGCCCCAAGACGTCGATCCAGAACCCCTTTTCCCTCGCTTGAGCCAACTGGCCCCCGCGCACTCGTTAACGACCGCTGAAAGCCGTGGAAATAGCCAATCACGCCCGATAATACGTTTGCTCGTAAAAATCGTTCGAATAATTAGGTACATTGAATCGATCGTTACACCCAATGCACTCGTTAACTCGTTTCCACTATGGATGCAATCGGATTAAAGTCGGGGAGCTGCAAACTCCGAATAGACCGCCGTCAACATGCCACGTCAAAAATTACTTTTCAAAAGAAAGGTATCATACAGATAAGAACGGATAGCACACCCTTCAAGTCTAAGATTTAAGAAATTAAATTTAATACTTGAAAATTTTTATATATCTGGTATACACTCTTAATTGTCTTGGCAAATGAAAAAGACGAATTCTCAACGAAATACACATTTTTAACCAACGCATGCAGAAATCTTGATCTAGCTCCGATCGGGAATTCTGGTAGGGGCCAGATCGCGGATGAAATACACGCCCAGATCGGGGCCACGTCGGGACACCCGATTGGTACACGATCAGTCTCATTATAATCCTTCGTGAATTTCACGAATGGAGATGTCATGTAAGTAAATTCTAAACTATCGAATGGTCCTCTCCTTCCGAAGGTCACCTTAATATTTTGAATTTCCAATGAATTTATTTTAAGTTAAAATTAAAGTACTACAGGCACGAAAAGAAGATGTTTCAGACTACACAATTTAATTATACTTTTGAGAAACGTAAGATTATTTTAGATGGAATCAATTTCGAGGAAAAGGTATGTTTAAAAAATGGAAGATAACCAGAAATATTTTAAATAACAATTTTAATTTCTTGAACAAAAATTTGGTCTATAAAACTTCTTAACAAATTAGAAAAAGTTTTTTCGCCAACAGATTCCCTACAACTTGATATTTTCAAATGCTTTCAAAGAAAATCATCGGGAAATAACCTATGATTTACGTCTTATTTACATCTTACTGTAAACAAATTAAATTTTCTGTCAATTGCATTCTTTCTTGAAACATTCGGAAAGGTGGTCGAAGATAATATTTTCGCCAAGAAATTGACCTATTTATTTATTAGATCGCTTTATTTTTTTAAGTCTTTTAAGAAGAAATATAGACCAAACAACTTTTAAGCGAAAATGAAAATTTTTGAATTAAATATTTCTGGTTGTTTTAAATATTATTCACAGAACATGCATTTAAATAATTTTTATTATTATTCATTAATTTCGACCTAATGGACGTTTTTAAAAGAAATGTCATTATTTGTAATAAAAAAGAAAGAAAAACTTTGTTTAGCATTTTAAACTTCGCGTGAAACCAATTAGATGCCGAATGCGACGCAGGCGCAGTTAAGTAATTAGTTCTTGTTGGAATCCCTACACAATTGGCATTTTGCATTTTGATTGAACTACTTGATTCTGAAATTCATGTTATGAAAATTTGTCCTTAATGTATTTCTGTAATGAATTTATTATTTACTTGCATCTTCCTCGCATAGGTTTCGAGGTCTACGGACTGCTGTTTGGTGCCTCCGAACGCGTGGCTTACTCGCCTTATGCATTTTTAATCATTGCTAGAATATTCTAAACGAGTAGTATGTATACAAATTTCACTGCACTATCAGAAAAAAATCAAGCAGCACTGGTTCTGCGAGCGAATGGATATAGCGTTTCAGTAGGAAATCGGTCTGGCCCGGCTGGCCCAGGTATGGGCCACAGAGTTCTACCGATCAGGGCCAGATCAGGAAATTCGATCGGGGCCAGATCGGTATTATGTTTGAAATCGGACGATTTCTGCACGAGAAATATTGGAATTTTTAAGTTAAAAAGATCAATCTTTACCCACGCATGGAATAGTTTAATTTTCATTAGAAAAAATTACCTTTATTCAAAAAAACGAATAATTTTCCAGACAGTTGAATTTTCTAACACATACTTGAGTTTCTTACTAAATTGTGTAATTTCTAAGAAGGAGTACGGATTTTCTATGGGGGCCGTTCACAATACCGGGATTTTTTTTGCATTGCATCCATTTTCCACATGTATCTCGTAATTTGTGAATTACTCCGACAGAAAATAGTTGAATTTTCAACCTGAAAATATAAAATTTCAACAAAACAGTTAATTTTCACCCAAATAGGGAAATTTCCTACCAAACTGTTGAATTTTCAAGCCAAGAAGATACATTTACTAGAAAATTTGTTTAACAAAACAGTTCAGTTTTTAATTGAAGAGATAAATTTGTTTCTAATAAATTTATAAATCTTTCACCAAAAAAATAATTTTAGGTAGTTCCACTTTCTACCAAGGAGTTGAATTTTCATCCTGAAAGAATGAATTTTTAACCAAAAGCATAATACTTGATAGTTAAAAAAAATATATATTTTAATCATAAATGAAAAATAATTCAATTTAACTAAAAAAAAAAAAATAACGAAAAATTTAAAATAAAGTAGGTAAATAAATAACTAAAACAGATTATTTTCAACCGAAATGCATAAATTTTTAACCAAAAAGCTTAGTTTCTTACAAGAAAAGGTAATTTTTTTAAAACAAATAGTAGAATCTTATTTTAAAAAAGATTAGTTGTCAAACAAAAATAAATTAGTTCAATTTTCATTTTAAATAAATTATTTTTTATTTAGAAAAGCGAATTTTCTACCACATATTTGAGTTTTCTACCAATTTGTTGAATCTTTATGCTAAAAGGTCGATTTTTCATTGAACAATTGTATTATCTACCTGAAAATATGAATTTTCGCTTTCTTTTTGGCTGAAAATTCAACTTTTTTTGGAAATTTGTCTTTTCAATTTGAAAATTTTACAATTTGATTTACATCTTTCTTCTTTCTCGCGTAAAAAATCTTATTATTGAAAATTCGAATGTCTGGTTAAAATTTGAAGTATTATGCTTGTGAATAAACTTTTTTTTATTTACGTTTTCGGGATGAGAATTTAACCATTTTGTACAAAATGAGTTTTTTCCATCAGAGATTTATTAATTTAGTTTAAAATTAATTTTCTTCATTAAAAATGTAACTGTTGTTGGGAGTTCGATTTTTTTTAATTATTTTTTTTTATAATTACTGTGAGAACAAAAATTTAACTAATCCATTTTTGGATTGTACATATACCGTTCTTAGTTGAAAATTTCACTTTTAAGATAAAAATGCGTGTATTATGTTAAAAATTGGTCCTTTTTCTTACAAAACCTTTTTTTTTGGAAATTGAACTACTTTCAGGAAAGTTCTTTTTTTGTCGAAAAAATAATTTTAATGGAAAATGTAATCATATGCTTGCAATTAAAATTTTTATTGAAGAGTTATATTTTCTAAATGAAGATTCAACTGTTTGGTAGTTAATCGTTTTTTAAAAATTAAAATTCATATTTTTGAATGCAAGTTCAAACATTCTATTTTTTTAAGTTCATCCCTTTTAATTCAAAAATCGATCTGTTTTAGTTTAAAATTTAACTGTTTTGTTAAAAATGTAAGCATTTTATTGAGAATTCATGTTTTTTAGTAGAAAATTAATCTCGGTGGAAAATTTATCGTGTTGGTTCAATTCAATTGATTTGTTAAAAATTCTTACTTTTTGGTTTAATTCAATTCTTCCTTATTAAGAATCAAAATATATTGTTGTTATATATGTGTTATGGTTAAGAAATTTATTTTTTGTGGTGGAAAATTCAACTACTTAGTTGAAAGTTAAACTACTTTGTTAATTCATACGAAACGAAAATAATCGAATTCACGAGAAAAATTTATTTAGCAAAAATTAATTAAGATAAGAGGGAGGGTGGGGGTGAAACTTACGGAACCAAACAAAGGGAGGTAAGTGGTTTAAAATTTCCACAACAAAACAATATGCGTAATTTCTGAAAAAAACAAAAGGAGTTACGTGATTCAAATTATCAGATAAAAAGTTTACGTAATGTATGCGTGGCCCCATAGCTCACAGTAAAATATTTTTGACACAGCTGCAAAAATTTTTCTGGCAGGTCTGCTAGGAAGATTTTTGCATCCATTTTTTAACATGAATCGAATAACTTATGTGAGAGAGCATTTAATAATGCGGCTCATAATCTTATATTGTTTCTATAAAGTGCGAAAATGTGTAGAAAATGATCCGGAAGAAGCAAATGGTAAGGGAGAATCCCTTTACGTAGAGTCATTAGAAGCTTTATGGCACTGCTTCCCAATCCAATTAGGCCAACGGACAAGACGCATTAATTTTTTTATAGTTACATTGTTGGAGGGTCGACTCGCATTTTGCCCTCGACGCTAAAGTGGTCGCGATGAAAGACAAAAAGGTGTTTATGGTTCTTTACGATTATGACGTTGGTTACGAGCAGATTTTTAAGGCATTCCTTATGACTCGTAAACGATCTCCAAGTGTCAGATATCGTTTCGCAAGTCACGCAAAATCTCTGATAGATTATCTCAATGCTCGCCTTTTTGAAATAATTCATGTGATTACCTGCTTGCCATTATTACGTATCGCTCAGAACGAAAAGTCAGTATAATTGACTATTTCGTCAAACTGCCCGTTACAGATTGCAAGGGTTATAAATTAGTTCACTAACGACCTGGAAGTTCTTGAAAGTTTATGATTTTATTACATACTTTTAAAAGTCTTGGTCATAGCAGTTTTCAATTTGACAGATCCTATATTATAAAAATAAAACCGTTGCGCAGTAAACGACAGGTGCTCAATTTGAGGTCGATATTGGATCAAAATGATATACGATGCTTTTATACATATTTGGGATTTTTTTTCATCCGAATATTGCGCATCAGAATGATCCGATTCTTAGAATCGCCGGCATTACTTTTCAGAATTAGCAACTTACGAGTGTGAGTTATTTTCCCCCATCAAGTCATAACCGTCTACATGCACGATAAAAATTTTAAATTGAAGTTTCGAAGAGATTTCCAACATTTTTTTTTAACGAAAAATGATTAAGGCTCGACGAATACATTGACTAGGTAAATCCAAAGAAATACTTTCCAAGAAAAAAGAATAATTTCCAGAGTTGAATGTTCGTTTTCTTATTAAAGTGAATGACTTTTATTTTTATTATTAATTTATTATTATGATTATTTTGGATAAAAATGTAACCAATTTGTTACAAAATTATTATTCTTAGCTGATAATTCACCAGTTTTGTTTAAGATTCGCCTGTCGTCTTCACATTTATCGTCCAGAATTAATCGTTTTTTTAAATTAAAGTTTCAACTTATTGATTGCAGATAAACTGCTTTGTTAAAAATTCTTTTTGTTGTTGTTGCTGTTGTCAAATAAACCTGTTTCTGTTGCAGATTCCTCTCCCGTTACAAATGTGACTATTTGGTTAAAATTCTTTCTTTTTCATTAAACTTTAGTTTTTTTAATTGAGAATTTAACTATTACAGTGTTGAGTGAAAATTGATCTTTTTTTAGTTAAAAATCCATCCCTTTGGGTGAAAATTCAACAGTTTGGTTTAAAATGCACCTTTTTAAAATTGAAAGTTCAACTAATTGCTTGAAAATGTACTTTTTTGAATAAAAATTCAACAATTTGGTTAAATTGTTATCCTTATTCGTTTAATATTAAACTATTTAGATAATAAAATTTTTTTTCGTTTAAATATATTTTTTTAATTGAAAATTGAACTATTCCATCATCTTCTTGTTTTAGAGTTAATATTTTTGGTTTAGAGTTGAACTATTTTGTTTTAAATTCATGTCTTGAAGTAAAAACTAAACTACGGTGCGAAAAATTAGCTTTTTTGGTAGATACTTAATTTTTTAAAATGAAAATTGATGTAAAAGTTCTTTTTTCTTATTGAATATTACAGTATTACATTTACGCTAAGATTATTTTTTAGTTGGAAATTGTATTATTTGGTTGAGTTTTATTAAAATTTTTATTTAGCTTTGTTAAGTTCGCAGATGATAAGGTTATTATGGCAGAGTCTATCGAATACTTACAAAGAATGTTGAATAAACTAGATGCAAACATGAAGAGCATGGGCCTCAGAATTAACGCACATAAAACCAAAACTATGGTGTTCGAAGGAAAGAGTGAGAAAAGACTATGCAATATTTTATTAAATGATGAGACAATTGAACAAGTTGATAAGTTCGTATGCCTTGGTAGCTTATTTACTAGGGACGGGAAGATAGATGAGGAATTAGATAGACGAATAAATGAAGGTAAGAAGATTATTGGTAGAGCAGGTACCCTTATCAGAAGTAAAAATATATTAAATAAAGCTAAAATGGCAATACATAATTCCATACTTGTAGCGACAGTACTATACCGTAGCGAGACATGGACTTATCAAGAAAAAGATAAGAGTAGAATTAATGCAATTGACATGAGATTCATGCGCATAATATGCGGGAAAACCCTGATGGACAAAGTAAGTAACGAGACAATTCTAAAAGAATGTGGTACAGAAGAGACGCTAGTAGACACATGGGAAAGAAATCGGTTAAGATGGTTTGGACATGTTGAGAGAATGCCAAATGAACGACCAACGAAACAAGTGTATCAAGGTAAAGTAAATGGCAGCGTGCCCAGAGGTAGACCGCGGAAAGAATGGTTA
>NC_046659.1:84072853-84103816 GCF_010883055.1 Belonocnema kinseyi | reverse complement strand
AGTAGAGTGAATGACGCCTGAAACAAAGACCTTGGCTATTAATGGACCCAAGTGGGGAACCTTACATAACGACTTCGTGAGGTTCTTCGCTTGGGGTGATTTATAGAGAGATTGATCAGCAACCTGGGTCGGAGCAGTGTTGCGGAACGGACGTGTTATTTACTTAAATAGCACGAGAATTCTGGATCAGTCTGAAAAGTCTCTATCCCTTCGACACGCGACTCCTTTCCCCTACCGAGTGAGTCACGTCTACCCCGAAAGGGAAATGGCTTAATGGTGTCATAATAATAAATATTCCACTTTTTATTAGGAAATTCAAATATTTTGCTTTCAATTCATTTTCTCGTAATAATGTATCTTTGCAGGTTGAAAATTCAACTCGTTTTTTTAAAGTTTATTTTTAGTTTGAGAACCATTTTTTTATTTGAAAATTGAATTATTAAGTTGAAAGTTTTATTTGTTCTGTTAGAAAGTAATTATTTTTGGTTGAAAGTTCAATTTTTTTGTTTAAAATTAATTTTGTTGCAGAAAATTAATATTTTTAAGTTAAAAATTAAACCATTTGGTAAAAACTGCATCTCTTGATTTTAAAATTCTACAATTTTGTTGAAATTTGGTTCTCTTGCTGAACAATCTTTCTGCGCTGAAAATTCAACTTGTTTGTCAAAAGCTTATCTTTTGGGTTAAAAATTCACATCTATGGTGGAAAATTTAACTTATTTATTGAAATTTCATTTCCTTTTTGGTAGTCAAAAACTCGTATTTTTTTTGTACATAATTTATCTTTTTGCTTAACTCTTAGAGAGTATCGAAACTCCAGCAGACCTCCCCCCTGAGTTTGATGTAATTTTTTCATTCCAAAATTTTCACTCCCAAATGAAAATTTTAGTATGAAAAAAATTAGATCAAACTCAAGTTGGGGTCCACTGGATCTCCCGTACTGTCTACTCTCTACATATAAATCAGTGAAAAATTCACTGATTGAAATAGTAATTCGACGTTTCACTGATTAATAGGTGATTTCTGACTTATTCACTAATCAGTTCAGTAACACCAGCGTAAATCATGTGAAGCATAACCTCTACATTTTTAAGTTAAGCTTTGTTGTTACACTTTTACTTCAGTAGTAAGAAGAATTCCTTGATGAAATAAATTTTTTAATTTTCGGGCTGTAAATTGCTGAATTTACTGCAGGATAAATATACTCTAAGTAATTAATTAACGGGCTTGTGCGTGGCAGTCCAATCTTAAAATTAAAGCAATATGTGAGGTTGTTGGTAATTTAAAAGCATCTGAAATTTTGACCTTTTTAAATATTTGATTATATTTATGGGTTTTAAGTTTTTACAATGACTCTTTGATTGAATGTACTAAAATATAATTTTATTATGATTGCTAAATTAACATGATATAGTGCTGAAAACCCTCAAAAGTGGTTATTTTACTAAATCAATAAGTAATCGTTCACTGATTGACAGTGATCTATTTCTAGCTATTTGAATCAGTGAAATTTCACTGAAAATCAGTAAAAATATCACTGGTTTAAATTAAGAGATTAAGGGTTAAAATACTATAGGGACATCTAATGGATGAATTAATTCATATTTGAAATTTGCTTATTGAGGCTATTGTATCAAAGTTTATGAAGCTGACAGATACTCTCTAAGTTTAGAAATTCATCTTCCCAGGTGGAAATTTGAGTTGGGGGCTGGCCAGTCTACGGCTGGAGAGCCCGGCTTTAAGTCTCGGAAATATCTCGATGTCCATTTATTGTTTTTTTGTTTAAACAATTGTTTAAATAATTACGCAATTTGTTATTTTTCTGCAATTGTTAGAAACAAAGTATGCATCGGATCGAAAAACCAAGTGCACCAATGCATTTTTACTTTTTCGATGTGCCTCTTAGTTTTTTTTATATTAATTACACAACTTTGAAATCCATATCTACGGGCACGGAGCAACACAGCGCTGAACAACAAATGCTCTAATTGTTTAAAAAATGGGTTTACGAAAAAAAAAAATGCACATCTAGATTTTTTCGAGAGGAATGCATTGGTGCACTTGGTTTTTCGATCCGATGCATACTTTGTTTAAAATAATTGCAGAAAAATAACAAATAGCGTAATTGTTTAAAAAATTGTTTAAACAAAAAAAAACAAAAAACGCACCTCGAGATATTTCCGAGTCGAATCCAGAAGTGCTTTTACTTTTTCGATGTGACTCTTAGTTTTTTTATATTAATTACACAACTTTGAAATTCACATCTGTGGCAAACTTCAACGTCGTTAAAATTTGTGGTGTGAAAAAGATATTCACCCAATATATTTTCACACGTGTAACATCCATGCGGGTATACGCATTCATTTTTTAATGAAATCAGAGAAAGTAATGAAGTTATAAACAAAGTTCAACAATTTTATTATTGCGAATCAGCGCCCGGCTAGCTACCGTCCGAACATACGATCATAAGATTTGTCCGATCAGAGACCAGTCAGACCCCGACTAGGGTTTTGACATCAATTTTGTCCAGTGAGTTCTCGACCAGCGCACGGTTAGGCTCTTAAAAAACAAACATAGCCCGGTCAGTCCCCGACCAGAAACCTTGTTGTACCAGGGCTATCCCGGGCTAGTTCCACACGGGTTATTGGCTGGAAGTTGAACTTTTTTATTAAAAATTAGTTTTTCTACTCAGAAAATTTTTAAAAAGAAACTTAATTTATTTGACTTCAAACTAAAATATTCCAATTCTGTTTCAAAATTGATTTTTTTGTTGTTGTAAATCATACTTATTCTAACATATTTCAAATTTTTTAAAACTTTTCTTGCGTTATAAATATTATTTCAATCACGACTAACCTACGATTTTGAGTAAAAAATATAACAACTTGTATAACCATTTTGATCTTAAGTTGATAAATAGAATTAAAACTACAGAAACTGAGGAACGAACGTCTTATTCAAATAAATATAAGAATTCCAGAATAATTCACAAATCGAACCACCTACCCGACTTATACCACCAAGTATCCCTTACTTGCGAGTCAGTCACGATTATCACGAGAGCGTTGTGGCTTAATAGTATAAAAATAATAACAATTTACATCCTTTTAATCTCCCAGGGTTTACTGCGCGGCAAAAGAGTTCTGTGCATTTGAAAATAAATTTAAAAAATGGGAAAGTTTTATGTTCTTCTGTTCCTATCCTGGTCGAATTTGTAAGTCCTTTATCTCGCCAATCAAGTGACATGCCCTTTAAAGCGTGACATGGGGATCAATATCTCGAAAAGGAAAAAAAGAAATCGATTCTATCAGCAATTTGATGCCTGAAACGAGAGTAGAAGACTCAATAGCCCCTTTTGAATTGTGTAAAATAATATCTCCCGTCATCAAATTCGTCCTGGCTGTTACTGAGAAAAATCACAGGACTCGAAAATCGACACCGATGATAACTGAAACGGGCGGCTCGCGGCTGGGAGATAAAATCTCGGTTTTCACCCAAAGTACCCTTCCCCTTTGACTGCGGTTCCGAAAACCAAAGGTAATGACATGGCAAAATAAAAGAGCGCATACCCCACTGAAGGATGATCGAAACGCAACTTCAGATCTCGACTGTCGAAGACGTCTCAATTTGATGCCTTACTCATACCCGGGGAAAAATGTCCCACAGCGACACGAATTACTGGCCTATTATGTCACGAAATTTTGCAATTCACCGGAGAATTTTTCATACGAGTCACTGTTATGCGACGCATTCGATGAATATGCTGATAATAATTTATGAGGAGCGTATCATCAATTTTTCTTTTAAGTAAAAGGGGGATTTCATTTTTCAATTTTTTTCAGCTTTATTATCATATATACTTCTCCTACAATTGTCCATAAACCTTTTAAAATAAAAAGTAAATAATGAAAAATTGTAATTTTGTAATTATGAATTCTCTTTTGATAAAGCTCCTTCGACTTTAAATGAGCACAGTCTCATTAAGTTTCTACCGCTTCGCGCTCGATTAAAATTTATCTGAAACGTGCACTTTCCTGTACTATGTTCAACTCTATTATAAATACAAGATTTATTTTTTCTATTATTACTATAATATTTTTTTCCGTCATTGGTAATAACTTTTATTAGCAACTATCCTGAAAAATTTACCATTTCAATAAATGTATCATCATTATATGACAATTCATAATTTACACAAAGCAGAGTTATTTACATTACCTTATTTTTATAATTTAAGAAAGTGCTCGTCCTATCCAAAAGTAATTTAAAATAAATTTGTCGATCTTTTTTGAGGGAAAAACCTTCGTATGTTTTTTTTCGTATTTCTTGTTGCTTTTCCAAATATTTTATATTTTATTGTTAGTTTTTACGATTAAAATACAAACCGCGCATACTATCAAAAAATGATTAACAAATTTGTAAATTTTTTTTTTTTTTATAAAAAAGTTCTGTTTCATATTTTTTCATTGAAAGAAAAAAATGTGCGTCTTACCGAAAGAATGGTTTCAACAAAATTTTTTATTTTTTAAAAATCATTTTCAATGAACAAAAATCAGAACCGTTGATCAAACATGTCTGTTTCACTAACTTATCCTTTCTGTTTATGCTTTAAATTATTAATTATTATCATGGAAAAATGTTATGGGCCAAAAAGAAAACCCATCTCAACCTTCACTATATTCCACTAGCATAAGTGCAATTTTTTTTTAAATTAGAGGGAAAATAATGAAAGAAGTCAAAAAAGTTTTAAAGCGGGGTCAATACTGGCGTGAGACCAAGCCCTGACAATCGCGTAATATAAAAGATGTTTTGCAAAGATATCGGATGTACGCGACAGGAATCATCAGACAGGATACTTTATCCTGGAAATTCAGCCTTGTTTTGGCAAAATTTAATCGTCAAACAAGCTACTGCAGAGTATTCGAAGACTAAAAACGGAGAAGCGAATGAAAAAGAACGAGAGGATCTGTCTGAGCAGGAGCTGATGATCCCCCGATCAAGTTACAAGGTTCTTGCAGGAGCCACTGCGCTATTTGTTGGCGCTAACGGAAGGAAGGGAGGAGCGTAGAGGGATTGGGATATCGCCTCATTTCGAAAAGGGCGGCATGCGTGTCACCAGCTTTACACTAATAGAGGGTGTTGAAAAAAAGGATTAAAAGGGGTGTCGTTGATTAGTATGAACTTTTAAAATCATTGTTATCTCGCAAATATTAAACCAAAGTGGTTCTTTATCTATTTTCATGTCAGTAGATAACCCGAGCTGTCATTAATCTTTTTTTTCCTGATGTATTTTTTTTAGTAGAAAGTGCTAAATTGTTCAGCAGATTTTCAAAGCCAGAAAATACTTTTTCAACTAAAAATGACTAGAAAATTGTGTAAAGAAAAGGTGCTACATTGAAGTTTTTTATTTTCTATTCTTTTTACCCTGTAAGCCGGAAAGAAATAGTTTGAAAACACAAAATATACTATTTTTGAAACCTACTCTTTTTAATTTCCCTTCTTTAAATGTTTAAAAATTGTTTAAATGTTTAAAAAAATTGTTTAATTCTTAAATTGAAAAACTTAAAAGTAGCGCCTTTTCTTTAGCAACTGTTTTGATTATTTTTGTGATGAAATTTTTTTTGGCTTTGACAAATCTTTTGAACAATTCCGCACTTTCTACTAATAAAAATACATTTAAAAAGTTTTTTTATCAGTAGATAGATTTTTATTCCTCATTTTCATCAATTTTTGTCTAGTGTATTATTTTCAGTACAAGACCTTGACTTGTTCAAAAAAATTTTCTATTTAAAGTAGAAAGAAATAATTTAAAAAACACAAAAATGGTTATTTGAAAAACTACTCTTTCTGTTTTTTTTTCTTGGACGTTTAAATTTATTTCTACTGTATTTTTCGGTAGTTCCAAAGTCCTCAAATGTTTCCAAAGTTGTTTAATGTCAGGCGAAAAAAGTTTGTATTGTGAGAAAATAGAAATTTTGAAAACTTATTTAGCACACAAATACCAAAATAATAAAAATAACAATTCGTATAAATACGCATTTGGTTGTTTTACAGATTTCATTACATATTATAAAATGATGCAGAATGAATCAAAGTTCATATTTGTTTATCGCAGAATGTCAAAACTTTGTAGATATTTTTTTTCTTCCTCGACTGAAATATCTTTTTTGGTTGAAAATTTCATTACAGTTTTTGTTGGGAATAATTCTTTTTTAAATAAAACAGTTATTATTTCGTTAAAAGTTTAATTATTTTGATTGAAATTCATCAATTTGATTAAAAAGGCAACATTTCTGGATAAAAATTAATTTTTTCGGGTAGATGATTAAACTTTTTTTCTAGAAAATATGTCTTTTCCACTTAAAATTTCATTAATTTGATATAACATTCCACTATTTGGCTGAAAATTAACGTTTCGCTGCAAATTTACATTCTCGGGTTGAAAAACGGAACTGTTTTGTAGATAATTTGTCTTTTTCGCTTGAAAATTAACCTTCTTGTGGAAAATCGTCCTTTTAAATTGATATTTCACCTGTCGAGTTTATAATTCAAATCTCTTTTTTAAAAATTCGTCATTTTGTAGCAAAAATTCATCTATTTGGGTAGAATATTCGTCTAATTTGATTTATTTCTAATATTTTCATTTGAATACTTTTGGGCTTAAGTATCAACTACAACATTTTTTATTTAGATTAAATCTTTTTTTGGAAAAAACAGTTACTTGATTAAAAAGTTTATTATTTTGTTCAAAATTCATCTATTTCATTAAAAAGTCATCCTTTCTGGTGTAAAATTGTATCATTTTTGATGAAAATTCTTCTTTTTCAGTTGAAAATTGAAGTATATGGTTAAATATTACTTTGTTTGTTGAAAATTCATATTTTGGGTTTGAAGATTAAAGTTTTTTCTTTAGATTGTAACTTTCTGGTTTGAAAATTTAACATTATGGTGAAAAATTCCATCATTTGGTTGAAAATTAACTTTTCTGTTAATAATTCATATTTTCAGGTTGAAGAATATTATTGTTCAGTAAAAAAAATCAACTGTTTAGGCTGAGAGAAATCTTTGTGCGAAACCTCATAATTTAGTATTAAAGATTGAACTATTTTTCAGAAAATATGTCATTTTGGCTCAGTGATTCAGCATTTAGTTAAGTGTTTTTTTCTTTCTTGAAAGACAAAGCTTTCTTGGTGAAAATTTGAGTGTTTGTTGAAAATTAGAAGTTTTTTGTTTCGTTGAAAAGTAACTTTTTTGTTTTTACCTTTACGGGTTAAAAATAAAACTGTTTTTTAGAAAATTCATCTTTGGGTTTGAGAGCGTTCACTTATGATGTCACGCACCGAGGGGAAGGGGGGGGGGGTTCTTGTCAGGCGTGACAAATCGGGACATATGGGGGGACGAAGTCATTCTCAGCGTGATGTCACGGAGGGTTTTCTTGTTTTTAATTCACAACCTGAAAAGTATTAAGTCCATATACTCGTATATCCTAGTTGGTTGATATGTTCTTTGAGAAGACTAAAAAAGTGTTAATAACCAGGTTCATATTTCTTATTATGTTCATGTAACGTTTGATTCCCATATTTAAAAAGAATCCGAAAAGTATTTTATAATTATTTTAAAAAATGTGAAAGGGGTGGGGGTTAAAGAACGTGACGTAATATTATAGTTGGGGTCTCGTTAATTCGTGACTGAGCCTGACAAGGGGTACGGGGAGGGGGGTAAAAAGCTTGGAATAAAGCGTGACGTCATATGTGAATGCTCCCTTTGAGACTTTAACAATTTATTAGAAAATTCAACTGATGTGTCTAAAATAACTTTTTTGTTAAAAATTCACATTTTTGAGTTGACAATTCAAGTACTTCATTAAAAATCGAACCGCTTCATTAAAAAATTCATTTCTTTGGTCAGAGATTCATATATTTGGTAGAAAATACAATATTCTCACTCGAAATGTTAGGAATTAAAAGCGTTTCGATTTGAATATAATATTATTAGCAAATTTAATATTAGTAGAACAAAAATCGCTTCCAAAATATTTGCAATCATCATTAAAAAGTATCTTACAAAGCTCAATGTTTTGTAATGTCTTGAATTTCTGTTTATGAATCTCAAAAAATGAAACGAAAACTTGCAAACGGAAGGAAGAAAGAGGAAGAAAGGTCCAAGTTCCCAATTGGATGTTTTTTAGTGGATTCTTTAAATTAATAGGGAAAAGGGGGAAAAGGTGGACTGACCCTGTAATAGGAGCATGTGTAACGCAGACGCAACATATTATGCACTCATAAGTTTGCAAGTGGCCGTGAAGCTATGGGGTGTGGGTTCGGAGCCCAGTTCTGAGCCATAACTCCTCGCCAAAACTAATTACGCTGGAGCTACTTAGGCGGCGGACCTCCCGTTTGTTTATACGAAATCTCATTTGAATACATTAATGGGAGTCGATACGGCGCGGTGCGTCGCGCGCTCCCGGGTACCCAGGCGGTAAACTGGCGCGACATTGACGCCTGACACGTATCGATTAACTCGAAAGACGAATGCCCGATGATCCAGATAACGGAGATTTACGCAAAGTAATTCACCTTGAGTGGACCAAGATCCTTCGTCGGTTGGATCACACGCGCTCAATTTGCACTGCAATTTCTTCTATCACTCTCGCGATTGATGGCACATCGCCGCGTGTGGTACACTCACCAACGGTTTTCAGTTTAATAACTCAATAAGTTATTTATTTGCTTAGCCGCTTATTTTTTACCGTTTTTTTTAGTCCTGGGGATGGTGACTATTTTTTAAGTGAATTGTGCAAATTGCATGGTAAGCATGGGGGGGGGGGGCTTAAAAAGACGTTTTGAAATTAGGAGGCATCCGTATGTTATTAAAAAAAAAAATGAATTTCATTTTCCGGTCAAATTATGTAAGATTTAAAAAAATATTTAAGGGCCGTTATTAAAGTACGTGATGCTATTTGCAGTGATTTTTCACTCGCCCCTACCTTTTGTAATCATTTTTGAATACAAAATGGAAAAGTTATTTTATATAACTCTAAATCGAATAATAAATAAGTTAAAATAATTCGATACTAGTAAGAAAATAATTTTTAATTTTCGAAACATTGTTTTCCATTTGTGAACATTACCATAATTTAAAGATTAACTTATAACGGGCCGTCTATACATTTTGTTCCCTTTTTTGAAATATTTTTTTCCTGGTTTCAAGAAAATCACCCTTTTCTTCAATTTTGTCACCTTAATTTAAACTATATTAATAGAATAGTTTGAAAATTTATTTATTTTGTTGAGAATGGAATTTTTTTGTTAAAAAATAATGTAACTGCAACTGTTCCATTTTCCTTTGAAAATTTATATATTACTTTCTTGAAAATTTCACTTTTTTGGCATAAACTTATTCCTTTTGTTCCAAATTCATCTTTTTTTAAAATGCAAATTTCAGGTCTAAAATGATCTTTCTTGGTTAATGATACATCTATTTTGTTCAAAATTCGTATTTCTGCCTTGAATTCAACTGTTTTTGATTCAAAATTAAACAAAGTGTTTCTTCGTCCCGAAATTCGAGATGACTAATTCAATGTTTTTCAAAGGATTGGCTAGTCATCCCAAATTTTTGGGAAGAATGGTCTATGCTCTTTTCCAACTCCACCCACTTTTCGGGACGACTAGGCACAGCTAAAACTAAAACTTTTTTATGTTTAAATATTAACTATTAAATCTTTTGTTGAAAAACAGTTTTTTTAATCGACTACTCGGTTTAATGTAGAACTATTGTGTAAGTAATGCATACTTCTTTGCAAAAGATTCTTGATTTTAGTTGAAAAGTCAGCTGCTTGGACGTAAATTAACTTTTTTCTTTGACAATTTCTACTTTCGGGTAAAAAAATTTACCAATTTGGTGAAAACTTGAACGATTTGGTTGAAAAATAACTTTTATGTTGAAAATTCATATTTTTTTAGAAATTGAACTACTTTCGGTAAAAGATTAAAATAATTGGTTGAAAGCTAAACTATGTATTCGAAAATTCAATTATTTCGTTGAAAATTCATTATTCTTGATTGAACATTACCTTTGTTGATGAAATTTTTTCTTTTCCGCTTCAGAAGGCAACTTATTTCCAAAACATTTGACTTTTTAACTTGAAAACTGAACTATTTTCTTCGAAATTCAACTATTTAGATATAAAATTAATCTTTTTTATTGAATATTTATATATTTGGTTGAGAGTTCAACTACTTCGTCAAAAAAGCGTTTTTTCAATTCAACTGATTGATAATTGATTTTAATTATTGTTAAAAATTAGCCTTTTAACCGAAAATTTAACTTTTTCACCTTTGGTTAAAAACTGATTATTTTTGGTCGAAAATTAAACTATTTTATTGAAAACTCATGTATTCTGTTGAAAATTCACTTTTGGTAAAAAAAACCCATCTTTTATGTTGAAAGCTGAATTATTTAGTTGAAAATTCATCTATTTATAAGTCATCTTTCTTTGTTGAAAATGCATCTCCCTTCGCAAAGCTTCACAAATAACATTTTAAAATAGTACCTACGTAAATAATTCCATTATCTTGATTATATTTTACCCTAACAATATTCCTGCGTGTGCCAAATTCACACGAGGAAAATTTGTAGGCTCAAAGTTATACGGTCAAAATTTAGAGTCAATCAGATCTTTTCGTCCAAAAAGAGTCCTGCTAAGTAACCCCAGTCGCAACCCTACATTGGGATTGCAACGCATAACCAGTCATGTCGGTTTGACAAGAACTTTGGCACAGGATAAACGTCCTTCAGGAATTTTGTCCAAAAATTGCTGTTGCCTAAACGCATACAATGTATCAAGCTTAACTTTTAGAGCTACAATATTTTACTGCATCGGGTTCAGTGTTCATTTAACACCTGCAAGCCAATTTGAATATTGATGGAGTGTGTTTTTATTATACGCTGTAAAATTCCCGAACAATTACCTTTGGCAGTAAACTAAATTATGAACAGGCATAAAGTAAGTGAAAAGTAGATTCATTTTGTTCCAAACTTCAATTATGTAAATTTCATTAATGAACGTAGAATTAGGGCATGAAAACTAACAGTTTACGTGGCAGAAAAAAGGTTAATATCATCTTTTAAAAGTTTTCTCGAGCTGCGATAAAAAGTCAATCGAGCGCGACTCTTATCCCACCCATTTCTTTTTTTTTGGTGGTGAGCAAATATCACGAGCATCTCGTAAAGAGGAACGTGACCTGTTTTCACGGAGTTTCGTGCTGGTGGTTCGGTAACCAGACACGCCGAGTGAAAGGAAATTGTTTAATCGTGAAAAGAGTAACATTTTCACTCTTTTCGGGCATTGCATGCAGTATTGCAGTGTTGTGCTTTCGTTGTTGCACGAAGCGATGCTAGCTTCCGGCTGATATTCAAATTTCCCGCCATTCAACACTTCTGCTTTATAGCTGAGTAAAAGTTAATTAAAACAGACAAAGGAAAGAAACGTCGTGGATTATGGGAAGTTTAATTTGTTCATTCTATTTACACCTGAAAAATTCAGTCTGTTTGAATAAGTATGCAATTTCAAAGCGATACATTTCTTCAGATTCTCTATACATAAAATTCAGATGACAGACGCTTCCTTTGAACATTTTCAACACTTTCTGCAAGACTGATTTCTTCGCATAATAATTATCATGCATGCTTCCTCTTAGTACATCATGGTTAAAGTTAGTGGAGTTGGACAAGGTTAATATTTTTGCTGATATTCATATGATATTTTTTATAAACCTTGACGAAAGTTTTTTCTATTGCACCGTTTCTAATACTTCTTCGTTCAATAATAGTAGTTGGCTCAGAACCATTTTCTTACCATTATTCTATTTTTCTAATCGAAGAAATTGACAATAAAAAAACATTTCTAATATTTGTAATTTTATAAACACCCTTCGAATAATATTTAAACAAAAACAGATATATTTTGATAGATTGAGGGAACCATTCATGCCTCAATTGAAATAAATCTTATTGAAATAAATCTTCTTGGTATACATAGACAACCCTGCAGATTGGAACGAATCTTGAGCTTAGTGTTTCTGTTTTAAACATGTATTAAGATCGAAGTGAACTATACTTTCTAATGAAGTTCTTTATACTATTTGGTTGATTATTTCCTTTCCCTCCTTCTTTCTGTAGTTTTGTTATACATTTGTTGCTAATAAATCGGAAAGGAGGAAAAAAACTTTTCGTAATTTATGCACGGCCCCAATTTTTGAATCGCATCTTCTATGTAGCTGATCAGCCTCTTGGTATTAATCTTAGAGATAAACTTTTCTCCAGACTTATCGCGGAGGATTTTCGACACCATTCGGGAAGCGTTAAATCTCTAGAGAGTTATCGAGGGCGAAGGGCTGGCGGAAAGATGTAGGCGATTCACTACCATTGTGACATCGAGAGAGAAAGAAAATATACAAACAGTAGACGATTGGAAGCAAGAAAGAGGCACTTGGAAATCCGCGCCTCTCAAATCAGTCTGATAAATACAACTGGCGCTCAAGTTGGCATGTGCGATCTCTTAAATGTATAAAAGCATCAGAAAGTGGTACGTACATACGTGCTTACAAAGTAACAGTAGAACGGACAGAACCGCTGGCCGCATCTAGATTCAACAAAGTGATAAGGCATCGCTGTGCCTGCATTGGCATTGTAACACGAGTCGTACAGGTCCTTAGCCAGGGGCTGATCTTTTGGGACCACCTTCTCTTCCTCTTGTTCAAAACTACCTGCAATTTAATTGAACACCTTTGCCACCTTAATCCATTTCAAATGGCGATGTAATAACTCTTTCGATTTTTCAAGTCAGCTTAATTGGAAGAATTTGGGTTCACACTCGGGTCTAAACCATTAGCTGAGAAATTCCCCTTAGGAGTTTTCATTAAAATTTGTCATTGTATCCGGGTGAAATCCTCGAGTACGTTTTTACTTCGGTTTTTGCCAGGAGCAAACTCTTGCCTTTTCTGCCCACTTGTTTGAAATTCGTATCAAAAGACATGAAAGCGTAGCAACTGCATACTGCTGCTGAAATGTGGAGCAATCGTTTTGTCAAACAGATCTACGTGATTGTTTTTTCTTGTCGCCCACGAGTGCTAAACAAGGGGAATTGACCAATGGCCGGCGATAAGCCTACCAGTTGAATTCATCTCGGTTGCATTAGGTTTATCGTTTTGGTAGCCGCGGTTATCGCACTTGGCGCCGCGCTTAGTGGTTCAGTCGTACGCATTTGTATGTACGCATGTAGTACGTAAAGCAGTTTCCCAGCGCATAATCGCGAACGAGGAAACAAAGGGAACCCGGTTATATCAGCAGCGAGACCTTTCGCGCCCGCGTTTACAACCACTTATTCCCCCACACCGATACGTTAGGATAATAAATGTACGCGTGGTAGGTTGTTCTGCTACTCTGTCGGTAGGCACATCCACATTAAATGTCGCAGTATCGGTAAGCATAACTATATGTAGCCACCGTCGGCTTTCTAATGAATAGACAAGGACTCGACTACACATTCCGAGGTGCTAGAGCATATCAGTTTTTCGACATCTATCATAAAGTCACTTCCAGTGACTATTACTATTATGATGTTTTTGGAACTTTTTCTGGGGTAAACCCGGATTTTCAAGATCAGCCAAGGGCTATGCCAAGTGTTTGATTAATAAAACATCTTGATGATTGTAATACGATGCTTGAAATCTCTTGAGGCAATGTTGTAGTAGGTACCGAATTAGGTGTATTTCATAGTTGTTCTTAAACAGTAGATGAAAGCGTTGGAGGTGACATTAATTTAATTTATATTGTCTTTACTTTATGCCTTAACCTATATAAACTATCTCACTAACCCTTGTAAACGAAACACCTGTACTTAATCGAGAATCTTATAAGATAACTATAAACCTTTACAATGTCACTTATCCTGACAACTACAATCACTCAATGTAACCTTAAGAAGTAGAAAATATTCAAGATGTTAGCAATTTTTAGGATTAAGACAGTTTTCCACTATTTAGGTCCTAGGACCTCAAGAAAATCTATGTACAGCTCAAATGACCTTAGATTTTTCTTCAAAAAACTACTTGTAGTGCTAATGAAACCCATTAGGCTTGATCAGAATATCCAGTCTGAATCTCGAAACGAGACATGCGATATTTAAATTCTGCTAAACGTGACATGTACTCAGTTTTTTAGTGACACCAACTACTAGATCCGAATAACAATTCGCAGTTACAAATTCGCAATTATTAGTTAACAGTTGCTAATTTGCATCTTTGTTTTCTTTATCTTGAAGGTGGAGATCAATTGATCCACACCTGAAATAAAAGCAGAGACAGCAGTTTAATTATTAATTCATTTCACAATTAGAGGTCTCCATTGATTCCAATTTTTTATTCAAAAAACCGTTATTATATATTTTTTATAATTCATTTTCGTAGGACGTAACAACAATAGAAAAATAATTTTCACATAAAATCAGACATTTGAGATATTTGAATAAAATTTTATAATCAAAGCAAATACGTAATAAGAATATACAATAACACATAAATCGCCTGTGACTTGATTTTTCTAATGTATGAAGTGTAAATGATCCGTAAATATTTATTGCACTTATTGAGTTACGATTTGATGAAAAATTAATAAATTATAGACACCATCAACAAGTTATAATATAGTAAAGTTGAAAAACTACTCTCAGCAATTCAAAATGCATCCCTTCTTAGCAGCAAATACTGAGCTTTCAATTTTCAATTATTAAAAGTTCACCAAAAAAACATCTACTTAGAAAATACATCATTTGGAGAAAAATTAAGTGTTACATATTTTTCTAGTACTTTTGTCACAAAATCTGTTCTTCACACTGAGTCTATTTTTAAAATATTTCGGGACATGAAATAGAAACTTTATTTATAAAAAAAAAACTGAGACACTTCTAATCATTTTTTTTCTGAAAAAAACAGAGTCGCAAAAAATTTGCCAACAATCAATTTTTTTATAATTAATTTTTTTTAATTTATCACTTTTGGTATGTCAATAGAATGTTTTTTAGTTGAAAACTCTATTGACTAAATTCTAACTATGACACAGCATTTTTTTATTGATTAATTTTTTTTGTGAGAAAATTAAAGTATTTTTTTGAAAATTCACGTTTTTGGATCTTCATAAATTTGAATCAGTAAAATTTTTATTAATACAAATTACTAACTGAATTCAAGATATAAATCAGCTATTTAATAATGACAAGTCTGTGACGCTTATTAATTTATCAGTGAAAATAAATGATCCATATGTAGAGTTGAATTGGTAGTAAATTTTTTACGGTTGAGGATTCAACTATTCTGTAGAAAATGCGTATTTTTTCGTTAAATTTATCTGCTATATTATTTTATCAGAAACTCAACCATTTTTTGAATAATTCAATATTTTTACTTTAAATATTAGGAATTAAAGCGGTTCAAATCGAAGTTCATATATTGTAAAGCTTAAGAACTTTAAAAAAAAATACGGGAAACTTGAAAGGACATATTAAAAACCAAATTATCAAAACATTTCTGTCGTCAAAAAAGCACAAGAATTCTAGAAGAATCACAGTATATTTTTTTTCTAAATTTATGCCAAGATTTCTTATTGGACTTATGTCAAAAAATAATGATGAAATGGGATATAAGTACCAAGAAATTAAAATGGCGTCATGTTTCAGAAGAACTTTCTGAGAATGAAAGTTCAAAGCCTTGGACACTGTTCTAATAATTTCTTAAAATACCTATAAAATAATATAATTGTCTTTAAATGGTAGTTTGTGTTCTTTGAGGGTGCTACTTTCCACCTATAAAATGTATGTTACTTTCGAATATTTCCTAATGAATGCTTAGACGAATTTCATACGAATTTTTTTCAATAAAATTAGAGACACATAGTTAAAATTTAAGGAAAAAGTAATGTGTATAACCACATAAGTTTCTTATCGACAACTGCGTTATATAAACAATTCTCTGAATGACAAGTTTAATTATATTCATTGAAACTCTTGGAATATTTGCATTAGAAATTTCTGAAAACTCGAAAATTATTATTTTATTTTTTATTGTTTTACCGTTCTAAAGATAGTTTACTATTTTTAGGCAAAAATAAAATTAATTTTAAGAATTATATTTCTTATACATCTTTCTGCGCATTTCATATGAAATGCAGTTGTTAAAACTCAGTCCAAATTCATAAATGTTGATTTAAGTGGCTTGAAATTATCCAAATATTATCTTTTACATACCAATAAGATCATCTTATTCGATATTGAAATAGAAAAAAGTCCAGTGTATGAGCCATACGTACCCTAAACACAAGAAATGTATATTTTAGTATTTAGTACAATTATAAATGTTCAAAAAATATTGAACATAGAAATATAAACTTAATTTAGTAGTATATTGAGTTTCAATGAAGTATATCCTATCATTTTATTCATTAACTTTTTAGGGTGTCTATTCAACTTCTGAAAAAACTGCCCGATAATGATATGGAGCCATTCAATTATTTGGTATGTAATTTTAGTAAGAAGCAATTTTAAATCTACACTTCTTTAAAGTATTATAAAAAACTTTAATAACCCCTTTAATTATACATTTGTATATTCTTAGATTACAATTCATTTTTCATTCATTAATTGGCCCTTCTTTAACTTCTAAGGGTTTTTTTAACCTGAATCATTTTGGACGACTTCTTACGATTTTTATAAAAGAATAAAAAGAAGTGTTATCTGTAATATTAGAAAATAAGAATATTAAACATGTTTTGATCCTTTAAAGGTCCCAGGAGCCTTCAACTCCTTGTTTAAAAAAGAAAGAAAATCACAGTTGCTTTTTCACGAAATAGAAGGTTTTTAGGAGCATGGTCTCTCAAATCAAAGAATTATTTTTTATTTGGAACACGCTAATAACTATATGTTCTGATCTGGTCCCAAGCCATTGCTACTGTATGCATTCTACAATTTCCAGTTTGTGAAAAATAGAGAAAGAATTAATATTGAATGTTTGCACTCAAGCAAATGATTATGCAGATTTTTAGAGTTTTTGCATATCAATAAGCGATCACTCTGGAAATCGTAAAAGTGATGTTAGCAGGTGCATCTTAGTAGGAATTCATTGTAAACAGATGACTATGAAAAATTTCATGGCCCTCGGTGTCTTCAATATAGAGTTATAGACGCCATCGGGAAGATGAAGCTGTGGCAACTCTATTTATCTTGAATGGGGAAGGGTCGCCCTTTACGAGAGACCACTGGGTCTCGAAGAACCTCAGCTGTGCACACGTCCTCACTAATCCAGGTACCTACGTAGATGGCAATAAAAATATAATCCACGATAAACGCGCGAAAGCATACCCTGGAGCTTGCCCCATGTACACTACTTCATACCAAGCCCTATTGTTGTGTCACGGTTCATTTGGAAAGGCGCTTAGGCGCTTAACATTTCATCGGTTTGCTATTATTTGCGGTTATATTTGCATCAACTGAATACAAATTTGCTGAGATTCAGGAACATTATTGACTACCTGTTCCTAAGTCTAATGATAACCTATTCTAGAGGCAATATATTCAAGAAACTAATCCTTGAAGAACAACATGGGTAATTCAGGTTTAAATAGATACTAGCCTTTCGGTTCAAATTGAAAAAGAATGATAAAAGTACGTTTTGTAACTTTACATTGTTGGGTCCTTTTACTGGCATTTGTTATATTGTCATCAACTGAATACGAATTCTTAGGGATTCAGGAACATCATTGAACCAGGTTTAAATAGACACTCGATTTTTGGCTTAGAGTGGAGAAGATTTATCGAAATAGTTTTTAGGAACTATACATTTTTCGTCCTTTTACTTGCCGGGAGATGACGCTGTATTTACTGCTACCTAAGATCGGCAGTGTGGTTTTGGGTAGATTGGGGATTTCAGCGACATGATGTTAACACTGGTGTTTTCTTACTAGTGTTGGCATTATTTGAGGCAAGTCGGGGTGACACGATGTAATTTGAGACAGCCGAATTCGATTCGACTACGTCCTACCAACCCTTCAAATATCGATCGAACTAAATCGAAAAATCTAATGCTAACAATAATAATTTATTTATTATCCCAGCACGATTTTCAAACAATGGAAAAAATACCCTACAATTTTTCTCCCCTTATCATACCTCATACAAAACTTTCAATTATACTCTTCTTGAATATATATCTCTGGCGCGGTAAGAAAACAAGCCGAAAATTACGTCATAACTGTGAATGCTTTGCGTAGAAATGGACGAATAGTGTATTAATGCTGTTTGTCTAATACAACGTTTCAGATCAAACATGAGGAGACAAACGAGCAGGTAGATGGGCACTAAAGAGGAAGAGAGACAGCTAAACAAACAACCAGTCTCGTTCGGCACACGATCTCTCCTAGATGATCTCATGCATCTACAAACGGATACATGTGTTTCATTTTTCTGAAAATACCCTCTGACAAAGCGACAGACTTGTCTTTTTTCTTTCTTAATAGTGTTTTGGATATTCGTGGTTTGTAGCGAGTGATATTGAGTCACAAAATAATTTCAAATGTAAACAGATTGGATAACTAACAGGATAAATGGCACTTCTCTTTAGATAAATGGTTCTTGAATGGATCATTAAACGGAATTTTTTCTAAAAATATTACAAACTGAACACCAATTGTGCCAATGTAAATACTAAATGAGATTATCTCGCATTTATCGGGAGTAATAATAGGCTTTATAATGCTAATAATTGTGATGAATGGATTGCCATTAGGAGTTTAATTAATCCATTACCGGTACTTAAATATATTATGTGCATTCCATATATGACAAATTTAAATAAATTCATATTTACTCTCTTGAGAGTTACCATATTTGGTTTTATCTCTAAATTGCTTTAGCGATCAATCAGTAAAAGTGTCATAAACATAAATTAAATCCCATATTACTCTATGGAGTCGGCTGACTACTAGTGTATTACACTTGGACCGATTCTCGTATCCGTGTCGATATCGCATGTTTTATGTGCGGATATCATTGCGCAAGTCATAAGTAATATGTATTACATTATCGAGAGAAATTACCGCGAGCTCACCGTGACGATAATAACCGCTGGGGAAGCAATTAACGGTAGCAATAAAGATTCTGTCTCTGTCCTAGTCTTGATAGGTTTGGACCTCCATGGGATCTTGAAAATCCATCATCGAAAGATCGGCTTCTGTAGCTGGCTGGCCTTGAAAGGTGAAAAAAGTAAGCGATATCCAGCTGCGAATTTAACGCAATCTGCTTTTTTCCTTTTTCGTTATAAGGACCCATTGGAATGTAGAAAGCAAAAAGTGATGCCCTTCGAGACGCATTAGATGCAGAGGAGATTCTACAACTAGAACAGTAGCTTAGCTATATGATACCTGACGGGAAGGTAACATTAAGATTTATTAAAACACGCTCTGCTAATTGGACTCGATAATGATATGAAAGTTAATCAAGATGCCTCTGATGATGATGAATTATTACTAATGGGTTTTAATGTTAAATAGCAGGACGTAGATCAGTAAATCTATGAATGGTTAGAGTAATCACTGTACGAAAAATCCTTGACATTATACTTTCTCTATATGTAATGTCATAATGTTTTGAAATGAAAGAGTAATTTTGTTATTTCCTATTGGTATTAATGAAAATATTACATTTCAGCAGAAATATTTTTTTAAATTTAATAAGTATAGAAAATATATAATCGGTCGTTTAACAGCCATGTAATGTCTCTAGTGGATTAGTAAAAAAACACTTATAAATTAAATTTTTGAAATAATTAATTTTTTAATCATTTAAATTACTATTCGTTATGTGAGTTGATATTAACTGTGTAAAAAAGTTGATATAGATGACTTAGCCTATAATTCACAATATTCACAATATTTCTTTCTTGTTTTTTTAGCAAAGCTAAAAGTACTGTACAATTTTTATTTTTAATTACACAAATAATATTAAACAAATTATTTCTTTAATTTAAAGAGGCAACAAATGTAATTATATTGTAGACCATACTAATTTTTAAGTCACTCCGAAAAATATTTGTTCTGAATTTAAAAAAACTGTTTCTTTAAGATAATTTTTCACATTTAGCCAAAAATAACTTTCATTAGTAATATATTTCCCTATTATTTTTTATATAAAATCCTTTGTGTTTACAGTCAACGTAAATAAAGTAAGGGTAAATACAAAAAGGTTGTCAAAATGCCTTGTTTCTAAAATTAAAGCAGTAAATCGTAAGTACGATATGCTGGTCAAAGCCGCGTCCTAATCAGAAGTTTTACAATGCTGCCTCCTATCATTATTTCAATAAAGTTGAAAATGTTGTACATACACATTATTTTATTTTAGTGTCAGTCTTTTCAGCACACTAGTTACGCTACAATATTCTATATTTATATTTTAACTAAAGGTTGCTACAGTTAATGTAAAATCTTAAATATGTCTGAAATTGTCATTGTTTTCTGGCTCTTTTTTCAGTATTCAAAAGCCTTTATCCGACATTTTAATAAATAGAGGTACACTTTTCCAGAATAAACATTTTCATTACGATTCCTTAAGATAGAAAAAGAAGATAATAACCACTTGACTAATTTCAATTTCAAAATAAGCATACCTTTTCATGTGTTCCTGGATTGAGATTACATTGTTAGCCATCATGTCCAAGGGCAAGGACACATTTTTTAAGTTTTTCAATGAAAATAGTAGTTTTTCATATTTAAAACATATCAAAAATGAACATTAACTTAAATTTCATAATGTAATTATATAAAAAACTGCCAAACATTTAAATAAAATCCGAAATTAATCAATTTTACTGAACTACGAAGACAGTAGATCTTTAAAATGTCATTGTGTTCGAAGTTTTTTCCAGATAATAGACATTTTATAGGTAAATTTAGCATGATAATATTGTGCATAAAACTGATTCATTCCTATAACCAATTTTGTCAAAGAAAATTGCAAAATTTGCTTCTAGGAACCTTGAAATAAATTAAAATTAAATAAAAGTACGATGCTGTTAATTTATAAAACGCATTAAAATATACATTTAAGTCGATCTTTGATCGTTCTTTTTTTATAGCTGCAAACAGTGAAATATCACATTGCGCAAAAAACACTAAAAAAAGATTCTAGATATATTTCTTGATCTTGTTCTTCACTATTTTCGTTATATTTTACCCGCATATCTGACAGAAAAAATAGGCTTTCCTTTATTAATCTTTATTGATTTACTTTTTTCTCTCCTGTTATTAGTAGAATTTTGATAGTAATTAGTAAAATTTCACTTATTTCAGTTTAGAGACTAAATTTAAAAAAGGTTCATTTGATTTAAAGTAATAAATTTCTTGGTTTAAATCATTGAGATTAAATAAATTATTTCTTAGATTTTTAGACAGTATTGCATTTAAATAAAAAATATATTTATTTTAAATTGAACAAATCGTATAGAAAATACAAAAAAATCGAAAATTTTGTAAACATAAATTAAAATCACTAGAACTAGCTAAATGGTTATTTTCACATCATACACACCAATAAATTAAACCCCTAATTCTTATCTTATATTGAATGGTAAAAAACAATAACTTAGGTCATTTTTAAAATAATTTTGATGATAAAAGGAATCATTTAGGCTATTGTGCAATTTCGTTTTCAAAAATGATTTTTGCAGTTTAAAAGATGGTCTTGTTGGACTGAAGTATGTCATTTTACATCTGGAATTTTTATTTATTATTGAGAAATTCCTAATAAACTAGATAAAATTAATAGAATTATGTTACTCTCTGGCAAGCTTAATTGAAAATTAGTTTTTTTCGCATTATTCAGCTAAAAAAAACTAAAAAAGGAATATCATGAAATACTTGCAAATGTAATAAAATTACGTTTATGAGAAGATTAACCAAGTCGTCGGAAGTGTGTTCGCCCAATAAAACTGGTCTTTTGGCAAAACAAAATTATATTGTTAGACCATTTAAATGTTTTGTTGAATTTTTAATACACAATTATTAATTTAAAAAATGTCCTCTCTGCGGATAAACATAAAAGTAATGCAATTTATTCTTGGATGCCGAAGCTACTTGATTAAAAAAACAATATATTTTCTCGCAAATGATAGCTAAAAACGTTACGAATTAATTAGTGGACTTTTTTTGTTAACTTTTTCGGATATACAATTGTTTGAATATATTTTTAACTTAAATAAAGGAAAATGAAATAGATTATGTGTGTAAGTAATGTGAAATATTGAACTGATATGGCACTAAAAAACTTTTATTTTATTTAAAGGAATAACTTTTTTGGTTCAAAATAATGAGATGAAATAAATTATTTTTAAAATTTTTAGACAGTATTGAGTTTGAGTAAAAAATATTAATTCTAAATTAAACAAATATTATCAAACAAATCGTTTCTTTCATTAAAAGAAGCAAAAAAATGTCTTATTTAAATTCATACATTCCTTACTTCCTTTAAAGAAATTTTTACTTTAAATTAAAACAATAAACTTAACGACACTATTGTTTAATTTCTCAAACAGCCCGAACTTATATTTTTGATCAATTTTTTATTTAATTTGGCCTAGTATAAGGAAGAGGTCTTATCAGTTGCTGTCTGATTTAAAATGGATTCAATCTTTGTTTTGAAGTTGGGTCAACCACATGGATCACAATTAATGAAAAAAATTTCAATTATATAAGACAATTAACATCTTGATATCTTTAAATTATAATACAATTAACTATTGTTATTGAATGTTGTTGTGACTTTTTATAAATGTTATTTCCCATCCGAATGCAAGACGGCAGGTCGATAAATGTGTTTAGACTCAGAAAGGTCACAATTTTTATTTTAATGCAAACTTTAACTGAAATATGGTTTAAATACCATGAAATATTTCAAACATCATAAAACATATCATATGAGGATTGGAAGATTCTGGAAGAATATCGCGCAGAGAAAACACTGTTTAATAAGACAGACAAAAATTTCTTGAAATGTTTTGAACATGCTTATAGAATTTATTATCAAATTATCTTATCAACGGTTGGGAAACGTATCTTGATATTTAGGCAAACATAGTAAACCACAGGATATCAAGCCGTTGCACGTTATTCTTATTTTTAAATGCAAATCAAAATGATCAACTTTTGCACATTCAAACTTAATTTTTCCTTAGCTTCATTCATTCTGTCAAATGACTCTTCTATACTTACTTCCTATTGAAATTCATAGGTTAGTCATGTGTGAAATAATAGTTCTAAGACAAGGAATGTTTTAACAAATTTTGAATCAAATGGGGCGGGATAAAAATGTATATTTTCCTGTTTTGGACTGTGGCGCTTGAAACTAATTTGATTCTTTCTTGGAGCGTTTCCTAACTTGAATTCGACTTCCAGTTCTGAAAGATTCACGACTTTCAAGGATCAGCAGAAAATAATTTAAGAAATATTGAGTTTTCAACACAACAATTCAACTTTTCTTCAAAGAAATTCATTTTTAGTTGAAAAAAATTAACATTGCACAAAAAAGTTGAATTTTCGGCCTAATGTTAAAAGATGAATTGTGCAGAAGACAGTGGAATTTTTCAACCGGAGATATGATCTTTCAAACAAAATAGTCCATTTTAACCAAACAGTAAAAATTTCAACTAATGAGAAATTTAATTCAGGAATAATAATAAATTTAATCAATTATATTAAATTTTTGTTATGTTAATTTTTCGATAAAAAAAATTAATTTGTAGGAATGTGTTTTAACTTTCAAGAACGGAATTGAATTTTCAATCTAAAACTATGAGTTTTCAATTAAGAAAAGGTTAATTTTGAATGAAAATAGTTGAATTTATCTAAAAAATATCAAATTTCAACAAAATACTTGAATTCTGTAAAAAAAAGATTAATATCAAACCAAACAATTGCATTTTAAAATAAAAACGTTGATTTTCTACGCAGAAATACGAATTTTCAATCAAATACATCAGTCGTCAACTGCATAGTGGAATTTCTAAATAGAAAAGGTAAATTTCCAACTAAAAATGGAATCGGCAAATTTTCATCTAAAAAAAAATAATTTTTAACGAACTCGTTTTAACAAAGTAATTTGATAGTTGAATTTTCTACCCGAATGTAGAATTTTCTATCAAATCATTAAATTTTATGTCGAAAATGCAAATTTACTACACAGCAGTTAATTTTTAACAGAAAAATTCAAATTTTTGACCAAAAAGTTCATTTTCAACCGAAAAGGAATATTTTTTAAATAAATAGTAGCATTTTAAATTCAAAAAGCTGAAATGTCGAAAATTTGTTGAAAAAAAAAGATTGTTAGGAAAAATGGTTACATTTTTAACTGCAATGATATTTTTTAGCTAAGAAAAAAATCGCAATTATATTCTTCACTTTTTGAGACAAAAAGGCGTAATTTTAACAGAATTGTTGCATTTTTCAAAAAAAAAAATAATGACTTTTTAATGAGATTGTTGAATTTTTAACTAATCTAAATAATTTTGAGCCAAATAATAGAACTTTGAACTAAATTAAATATAAATATTGACTGTAATTCGCAATTTACTAGTATGGAAAACTGTTAGAATGTAAGTAAAATCCGCAATTCATCAAATTTACCAAACTAAAAAACCGTACATCTTTACAATGTCATCATGTCCCACATTTTTCCGAATAAGTAGTGATAATATTGGAAATTGTCAACGAAGACAGCAACAATTTTTCTTAAATAAAATTCATAAAATATAAGTGTGTTATTATTTTTGTTTTGGACGTGTTAAAAAATTTATTTACTTCAATCTTCAATTAATCCATCTCTTCGTAACAGCTGATAATAGTTCAATATTACGTCGGTTGAAAAGCGTTATACAAATTAATTCTAGATATTAGATGTATAAAAAGGGATAATTTAAAAGAATTGCAGAAATAATTGATGCATTGCAGTCAGTTTCCTTACCCTATTAGGTGAATATTGGCGATTTTTTATTTTTACCCTTATACATATAAGTTCACGATTCTTTATAACAATGTAACGGTTGCCTAATTTGAATTTTTGCAATTAGGCCTTCTATTATTGTTTTAAACAAGCCGAAAATATAAGACTGTCGCGTTTTATTATTAAACTTCTCTTTACGGAAAAAATTAGTATCAAATGAAAAAAATATGATTTGTCACGTTTTCCATTTCTATAACATTTTATTAATTAATATACAGCCCTGAAAAATTTAGAATATTTTTACAAATCAATTAGAAGTTGTCACAATCGAAGAAGCGTTTTTATTTAAATCCTTATTGGTATTATTTTTCCAAATTAAAGCTGCGTGAGCGTAATCAAAAATTTTTTAATTATAATATAAAACTAATTAGCAACGTTTGTTATTTCAACTATGCGCCATTGAATAAACAGATTGTATAAATTTTTTACTAGAAAATTTAAATTTTAAAGCTTTCTATTCAGGTATGATTTACTCAAAACGATAAATATCGTTTTAAGTAAATGACGGATAAACACAAAGTGTCAAAATAAAAATTATCTAGCAGAATAAAATCGATTGTTCGCAACACTAATTAAGTGAAACAGTGATTGTGAATGCGTTTCGATGTATAATTTTTTAGTTAATTTTTATCATGAACGATTTAAGTTCAAATAAAATAATCGGGTGAATAATTATTGTTTTTTTGTTGTCTTCTTACGTAGTATCTCGAAAATACAATGTGACAGCGGAGGTGATCTTGACTTATTAGAAGTTCCACAATATGGCCTTCTATCATTGTTTCAACAAAGCTGAAAATATGAAACTACCGCATTATTTTATTATACTTCTCCGTACAGAAAAAATAGCATTGAATCATGAAAACAGGGTCGATTTTTGCGTTTCTATAACTTTTCTAAAATTTATATATAAATCCCTAAATTAATTCGAATATTTTCATCAAACAATGAGTAGTTTTCACTATCGATTAGTAAAATTTTAATTATTTAGATTAAAGCTGCATGTCAACAAACGTTTACTTGATTTAAAGAAATCATTTTGTTGGCTTAGAATAATGAAAATATATCAATTATTTCTTTAATTTGTAGACATTGTTTTATTTGGATGGAAGGATATTTATTTTCAATAACATAAATTTTGCCTGATAAATCATTTTTTTATTCAACAAAGGATAAAACTTCATTATTTAAAATTGAACATTTCCTACTTCTATTTAAACAAACTTGTACTCAAAAACAAAGTGAACGAAACAAATATTTTAATTTCAATGTCACTATTCCCTAGGAGAATTTTGTCCAACTTTTCAAATACAAAAAATATTTAGGCTCTCCTCTCGTAGGATGCCAAACCAGGGATGGAGAAAAACTCATATTTACATACACTGTGCTGTGGGTCTCGAAATTAATATTTCTTTCTTAAAGTGTTTTTTCAGATTCACCTAATTTCGACACCAACTTCTGAAGGATTAACATCTTCCTAGGACCAACAGAAAAGGATTTAGAAAATGTTGAGTTGTTAACACCATTGGAAAGCAAGGAGTTGAATTTTCAACCTTAAAAGAAGCAAGAAACTGCTTTGTAAAAAAATGAAAGGAAACAAAAGTACAGAATTTGTCAACATGAGAAATAGTAGGGGGAAATGGTATATGATGCAGACGGAATACTAGAGGCTTTCAGAGACTATTTTAGGAGACGATTCGGAGACGAAGGTATAGAACACCACAACTGTGATGTTGAACATGATGCGATAGAAAACTTAATTGTGAAAGTATGTGTCACTGAGGTAAGGGATATAATTAAGAACTTGAAAAACGGTAAGGCTGTCGGGGTAGACGGTATTAACGCTGAAATGCTTAAACACGCTGGCGCGTGAATACCACATAGACTGTGCGAATTGATAAATTTATGGTTCGAGATGGGAGGCGTCCCAGACGATTGGAAAAAAGCGATTATCGTACCAATATACAAGAGAAAGGGAGATAAAAGCGACTGCAATAATTACAGAGGGATTAGCTTATTAAGTACCGTAAGTAAAATATACTCAAAAATACTTATTCGTAGAGTAATGAAAATAACAGAAGCAGAGATTTGGGAAGTTCAAAGTGGGTTTATGTCAGGAAGGTCATATACGGATCAAATATTTAGCTTAAGGCAAATAACAGAAAAAAGTTTGAGATATACAGGTAGCAAAGCGAGTGTAAGAGTGAATGGGAAACTGAGTGACTGTTTCGATATAATTCAAGGAGCTAGACAAGGATGCGTTATGTCTTCATGGTTATTTATATTAATAATGGACAAGTGTTTAAGAATGGCTCTCTTTGGCGAAAACGGTGTGGATCTCGAAACAGTAAGGGTACGTGGGTTAGCGTTCGCAGATGATAAGGTTGTCATGGCAGAGTCTATCGAAGACTTACAAAGAATGTTGAATAAACTAGATGCAAGCATGAAGAGCATGGGCCTCAAAATTAACGCAAATAAAACAAAAACTATAATGTTCAAAGAAAAGAGTGAGAAAACACTATGCAATATTTTATTAAATGACGAGAGAATTGAACAAGTTGATAAGTTCGTATACCTTGCTAGCTTATTTACTAGGGACGGGAAGATAGATGAGGAATTAGATAGACGCATAAAAGAAGATAAGAAGGTTATTGGTAGAGCAGGTCCCTTTATCAGAAGTAAAAATACATCAAATGAAGCAAAAATGGCAATACATAATTCTATATTTGTACCGACTGTAATATACGGTAGCGAAACATGGACTTATCAAGAAAAAGATAAGAGTAAAATTAACGCAATTGACATAAGAAGTCACAGAAACACGAGAGCCTGCATAAAAAAATGCATGGACATAAAAGAAGCTGGAGAAGTATGCCAGGACAGGAAAGTATGGCGGAAAATAGTTAATAAAAAGAGTGTCATAAGAGTGAATGACGCCTGAAACAGAAGACCTTGGCCACTAATGGACCCAAGTGGGGAACCTTACATAACGACTTCGTGAGGATCTTCACTAGGGGTGATTGCTAGAGAGATTGATCAGCAACCTGTGTCGGAGCAGTGTTGCGGAACGAACGTGTTATTTACATTAAGAAAACGAGAATTCTGGATCAATTTGAAAATTCTCTATCCCTTCCACACACTACTCCTATTTCCTACCGAGTGAGTCACGCCTATCCCGAAAGGAAAATGGCTTAATGGTGTAATAATAACTATGAATTTTCAACAAAAAATGTGATAGTTAATATTTCAAGAACAAAAAAAGTTGATTCTGAATTTAAAATAATTTTTAATTAACCAAAAAAGAAATTATTTTAACAAAATACTTAAATCCTGTACTAAAAATATTAATATTCAATGAAACAGTTGCATTTAAAAACAAAAAATTGATTTTCTACTAAAGAATACAAATTTCCAATCAAATACATCAATCTTCAACTAAATAAAGTTTTAATCAAGTTATTAAAATTTTAGGCCGGAAGTACGAATTTTTTACACAAATGTGGAATTTTCAACAGAGAAATACAATTATATATTTTTTTTATTGTTGAGTTCTCAGGCCAAAAGGTGCATTTTCAACCAAAACGTTGCATTTTCGAACAAAGAGAATGAATTTTTAGCTACATTGTTAAATTTTTAACATTTTGAAGAAAACAATAAATATATCAACAAAAATAGACATTTTTTCGAAAAAAAATGTAATACTAGATTCTTAGACCGAATAGAAAGAACTTCCCAATAAAAATAGTAGGATGTTCTTATTAAGTTCTATTAGTTCATTTCTTACTTAACTATAAAAAACTAAAAGAGGAAAGTCTTTCACAGTAATAATAGACCATCAAAAAATTTATAATTCTAAATTATTAATTTGAAGAGTTATCCGCACAATCAAATACAGTAGATTTGTGAAAAAATTATTCATAGTGCCCGCAAAATATGTTAGGTAGTTTTTTTATAACGTTATTAAACGAATTTTAGGAAGCCATATCAAAAATGATAAAACTTAGCGGGAAATGATGTTACACAAAAACGTTTTTAATAAAAAATTACTCGTATGGGAGACAAATGATATATAATATGCCGACAAGTTTTGTAATATCTAATGTACCTTCTTGAAATTTATTAGAAAATTTCCTTTACATTTTATTATGAATATTTAACCCCAAATTACTAGGGCAAATCTTATTTCACAAATTCATATATAAATAGTCGTCTTGGCATATTTTTTGGATGGCAAAGGTTTTTGGTGGGATTACTATGTACAGCATTAAATAAGTACCATAAGTACTTTTCTTTAATGAAGTAGTATTAGAATAAAAATTTTTTACTGGAAATATTTTTTAATGCTTTTTTGTTAAGTTATAATTTTCTTAGAAAGAAAAAATATTTTTAAGTAAATGATGGATAAAAAAAGGGTTTAAATAATAAATCTCCAGTAGGGAAACATCTATCGTTTAACAATAATTGATTTTTAGCGAATTCAGTTAAGAATAAATTAGTGAACTTCTTATCGTGAACAATTTAAGGTTGAACAGATTAGCTGTGTAAATAGATTCTTGTTTTTTTCGAGGTTACATTGACTTTTTTAGAAGTTTCACAAGAAAGCCTTCTATTGTTATTTTGAATAAAGTTGAAAATGTTGAAAAAACTCGTTCTTTTATTAAACCTATCTAGACTAAAAAATTAGGATAGAATCAAGGAATATTTTGTATTTTAGTATAAACTTTTCCAAAGACATAAAAATATTTGTTTCATATAAAAAAGACTGGTTCTCTTCCTTTCGCGGATAGGGTTTTATGATTTTTCACAATACCACAAGTTACTGTAACTTTTTCCATATAAATGTGTTTTTTATTGGAACAACAAAACTTCGCACGTGAACTTGACGATACTTTTTTAGGTTTACCTCTATTTGTTTGGATGTCAAACAATTTGACATAGCAGAGAGTTGTATTTGGCTTAAAAAGCTTGAAAATTTGCAGAAAATATGATAGAATAATAATTAAGTGTGACTTGTAGCAATATGAAAGTCAGGGAATATTTTTCTTCTTTGATTCAAATAAATTTTATTCAAAAACCAAAGTGAATTTATTCAATTTTAGATCAATATTTGATAACTCTTTATAACTAACTATGCATTCTACGTGAATATTATGGCGCATGGTAATCATTAAAGGAAAATAATCTAAAAGGTCGTATTATCTATTTAATTAGAGAAAGGTGTCAACAACTGTGCGATTTATAGTAAAGTAAGGCAAAACAAATAAAAGGATTTCACTCTAAGAAAAATTTTGTTGATACATTATTTTTATTTATATTGTTGTTAGCTTGCTTCAAATACAATTGAATATCAGTATCAGATTGACAATAATATAATTTTTAATATACAGATATAAATGTTACATCAAAAACAGTTTATGCAGAAATTTTTACAAATGAATTTGATAAAAAAGTTGATTTAAGACTCGTATAATGTTATGGTGTATTGACTGTAATAGATACCGCGTTTCGGTGCACTGACGAACCTTATGTTAACTTTGTCACGCTTTTCAGTCTGAATAAGTATACAAATGATTTACAAATTTACAAATAATTACGAATTCACAATTTCGTGTTATTAAAGACCATTTTGGAAATTATTGACTAATTATTTAGTCATCATTCCAGTTACTAATCAATTAGTTAACTTTTTTTGACTATACTTTTCGATTTAATTTTGAAATGGTAACTCGTCAATGCGATATTTTGGTCGAGGTGACATTGATCCATTGCAAGTTAAACAATACGGTCTTCTATTATTATTTCAATAAAGCTGGAAATATGAGACTGCCACATTTTTTTTTATTTAACTTCTATATTCTTTTACCATTTCTATA
>NC_046659.1:84068494-84072753 GCF_010883055.1 Belonocnema kinseyi | reverse complement strand
AACATTAAAAAAAAAACGAATTTACACCCGTGTGCATATAGAGGGTCTGTGAAAACAGTGTGATTTTCAAGGGGTAAATATTTTTACTCGGAAATACGGTATTTTGGTGGAGGTGATATTGACTCATAAGAAGTGTCTATATTTTTATGATCCAAGAAAATATTGTCTTATTCTAACATATTTATTTTTAATTAAACAAATCGTATGCAAAATTATTTCTTTTATTTAATCAAGGGGTCATTCAAAAAATACATAAATCGTTACGCCAATGTTAAAGTTGAACAACCTTATTATAGAAAAATCATTCACTTGCTCTTAGAGCCGAGCCTTCCTCGCTTTACCTCGCCTCACCTCGCACGCATGAGCCTACTTTCTCGTTTTACCTCGCACTGGCAACATCTGCTTCCGCCGGTAATACCTAATACTTATCCACTATTTATAATATTTACATTTTCCTTATATCTAATTTCCCTCCTATGTCCAATATTTTCTTTTCCACTCCGCTTCCTCGTCTTTTTGCCTATCCTTTTATGCAATATCCCCATGCTCTTATTCCACTCCTTTCTACCATTTCACACTTTTCCAACATGTGTTCCATTCTTGCGTCTCCTAGGCCACACAATTCACACATCCTCTCCTCTCTAGAGAGTCAAAACCTGTTAAAATCTTCCATGCACCCACACCTCATCTTCGTTAGAAGCTTCTGACTTAATTTCTCTTTCATTCCTGTGCATCCTTCTTACTTTATTCATTTGCAGTCCATTAGTCCTAAAATACCTTTCGCTCTCAACCACCATTGTCCCACCCCTAGTTCTGTTCTCATTCTACCACCAATACTCCCTAACTAGCCTACTGCCCCTCTCTTCTAAAAATGTCTCTTCATATTCTCGTATAACACTTCATATAACTTGTTCTTCCTGTCTTCCTCCTGACAATATAGTTATTCAGATATCTTCTCAACACGCTTCACCTTCTCATTAACTCCTTTAGAGCCTCCTCGCTCTTTGCTAGTAGCAATATGTCATCTGCATACGCGAGTGACCATATCTTAACCCCACCTACCCCAACTCCTCCTATCACTCCGGACGCTAGCTTCCCTCCATATCCGCGATTAAAATCTCCAAAATCGTTAATTTAAGTGGAACACCTTGCTTCAACCCCCTATCCATTCAGAAAGCCTATGAAATTACCTTCCCTCCTCTCACCCTATCTTTCGTCTCTTCATATACCTGTTCGAACCTCTCTATCAATACTCTCTTCACTTTCCTATGCACAATCGCCTCCCACAATCTCTCTCTATCCACCGAAGGGAACGTTCCTTATAGATCCACAAAAAACGCGTACACTTTCGAACCTTTCTTCGCTTATTCTCTATCCACCACATTCTGCTAAGTTGTAGATATTAACGACAGAGTTCCATCCTTCCCTAAAGCCTAACAGCTTCTACAGCAATATTTCTTCCCATCGACATCCTTCCGCAGTATATTCGCCAACACGATAGCGTATACTTTGTACGCCGTATTCATTAGTGTAATCCTTCTATAATTTTCCTGCTTTTACCTATTCCCTTTTTTATACAGTGGCATGAGTAACCCCTCCCTCCACCCTCTTGAGAATCCCTTTCCCCTTCACACTTTTTTCAGTACCTCCTTCAGCCTCTTCCTTACCTCTTGTGTGCTAAACAGCAACGCTTCGTTCTCTACCCCGTGCAGCCCTGCTGACTTAGACCTTTTCAAATTCCTGAACTGCGATTCCTAAACCTATTAATTATCTTCCACATGTCTCCTTGTCTTAACATATTTCTACTCCTCCACTAGATTTTTCTTTTTTTCCT
Source organism: Belonocnema kinseyi (assembly GCF_010883055.1). NCBI lineage: Eukaryota > Metazoa > Arthropoda > Insecta > Hymenoptera > Cynipidae > Belonocnema > Belonocnema kinseyi. Next base: position 84,070,919 of record NC_046659.1, on the reverse strand, counting down.
GCTCTCTTTTGTTACACATTTACCTAAACTCCTTCCTCATTTGTACGTACTCCTCCCTTTCCGCTGTTCCTTCTTTCCACTTCTTTTACTTCGTTTTCACCTTTCTTTTGTTATTGTTACATTCCCTATTCCGCCACGGCTTTATCATTCTTTTCTTATTCTTTCTAAATACCGCCTTTTGCACACACCCTTTCACTTTCTCTTTCAGATTATCCCATAACATTTTAAATTACTCCCATGTCACTTCCACTGACTCCACTTCAAATTTTACCTTTCGCCACTGCCCCTAATACTTCTCTATCACCTCGCTCGCCCATGCCACTCCCCTAACGACCCTTTTTTCCCACCTTGCCCTCCGCCATCCACTTCTTTTAACCACAATCTTAATGGCCAATGATCTGATTCTACCCTCCTTTTCACTGCGAATTTCTCTGTCTCTTCCCAACCTTGCATATTCATGACCACATTGTCTGTCATCGATACCTCCAGTTTACTCACATACGTGTGTTCTCCCACTTCCTCATCTATTACCGCACACTTCGTCACCGCCCCGTCTATCCTCTATCTAGTCCCTTAGAAGCTCCCCCTCTTTATTTATTACCTTATCCTTCAATTTTCTTTCAAAATTTTGTCTCTCTCCCTCTGTAGAGGCCCTCTTCCCTTCCCATTCTCGCGTTAAAGTACCTTTCTAGTCTTACACTTACATTTTCTCATATATTTTTTTTCTTATACCCTATCTTTGCCGTTCTCTCTTCATTCATCTTCCTCCTTAGCCCTGTCGTTCAGCATTATCTGCACATCCCCTTCCTTCTGCCCAGTTTTTCGATTCCACGACCACCACTGCATTCCCCTTTTTTCCATCCAGCCTAACTTTACTTACCGTTGCCTACCCCCCCCCTGCCTCTATGCTGCATAGAAGCTCATTCATGCCTTCTCTTTCTTTCCTGCTCCTTAGCTTGAAGCTTTTTCTCTCTATTCTCATCTCCATGTCCCTTATTCTTTCTCTAATCTCCACCTCCTACTTTTCGCTCCTACAGTCTCCCACTTTCTCTTCTATCATGTGCTCTACCCTCTGCTAGATCCCTTTCTGTTCGTCCACCGCCCTGCTAACTACTTCCTTTCTGACCTTCCCTTTCCCTTCTCTAGCCTTTTTTCCGTTCTATCCTTCCACACCTTAAATTCCTGTAACATCTGTTTTACTTTTAGTTCTTTTTCCTTCCTTACCCAAACCACATCTGGTTTTATGAGAACTGATTTTGAACTTGTATGAAATCTTTTGCTACTTGCGAAGTGAATATAAAGAATCAGTGAGAAATGTAGAGGGCGCTGCAGGCTTTTATACAAACTATTAGTGGATTTTCTTATGAACGTCTAAATGAACCTTTAAAAGGCGTGACTTTTTTTACCAAAAAACAAATATCATGGAATTTGGAGAAACATAAAAAATATGAATTGCAGATTAAGCTACACGTCGGTAAGGGCATTTGGTGTTTACTACAAAAAAATACCTTTTCAGTTCTAATTTTTGGTGTTAAAATAAGACTCAGAAAAAACAGTCTGGAGTGATAATGAAATGAGACCAGTGGTGGGAACCCGGAATTATTCTTTGACATTGGAAATAATATTGGACTAAAGTTTCAGACGTCATATGACGATTTTTTTAAATTTTTGGCTTATGTATGTTCCATGGAACTAAAAAAATGACCAGAAACTGTTTCTGTATTCATTAAAGCGATTGCAGCGATAAAAAACCATAAAACCCATACTTGCAAAGATATTCGGTGAGTTTTCCCCAGAAAGGGAGAGGTTGCGACTTTTTACCCCCCCCCCCCCTACTCAAAAGGTAATTTAAATAGGCGTTCAAATGTATTTTTTTTATTTTTCTATTTGCGGACAATAGCCAAAATTGAGAAAAACTGCACGAAAACTCGTTTTGCGGAGGATAGATAGTAACTCCTACCTATTTTTCTGGACCATATATATCCCAAAAATTAAAAAAGAAATTGTCATATTTTGCTTGGAAGAATTTTGGTGCAGTTTTTCTCAATGTTGGCTACTGTCCGCAAATGAACACAAACAGTTTCTGGTCATTTATTTTAATTTTTATAGACCATATATAAGCCAAAAATTTAAAAAATCTTATATCTTGGCCTGACGAGTTCTCGTGTAGTTTTTCTCAGTTTTGGCTACTGTCCACAGATGAAAAAATTAAAAAAAAAATTGTTAGCACCTTTTTAAAGTACCGTTTTAACAGACGGGGAATAAAATAGTCTTCCCCTCTTCTTTTTGGGTAGTAATCACTGTATATTCTCTCCAAGATGAGTTTTCGTGCAGTTTTTCTCAATTTTTGCTATTGTCCGTAAATGGGAAAAACATTTTTTTAAATTTTTTATCACCAATTAAAAGTAATTTTTGAATACGCGGG
>NC_046659.1:84052694-84068394 GCF_010883055.1 Belonocnema kinseyi | reverse complement strand
GGGGGGTAGTCTTCCCCTCTTCGCTTTGGGTACGACTCACTGTATATCCTTCCCAAGATGAGTTTTTGTGCAGTATTTTTCAAAGTTGGCTATTTGCCGCAAATAGAAAAATTAAAACAAAATTGTTTTCATCATCTCTTGCAAGTAACTTAAGAATAGGGGGAGGGGAAGGGGTAAAAAGTCACCCCCTCTTCCTTTCTGGAGAGAACTCACCGAATATCTTTGCAAGTGTGGGTTTTCTGGTTTTTTTTATCGCTGCAATCGCTTTAATAAATACAGAAACAGTTTCTGCGCATTTTTGTTATTTTTCTGGACCATATATGTGTAAGCCAAAAATTAAAACAATTCGTCATATGACTTCTAAAACTTAAGTCTAATGAAAATAACAGAATAAAGTTATCTTAATCAAATATAAAACATATAAAGAATACCGTCTAAGAAGAGAATACGGATGTCAATATCATTTTGATATCCAAGAAAATGCAAAGAAGCTAAGAAATATCAAACATATAATGCTGATTATCATCTTAAGATCAGAATTCTGGTTACTCTATTTAGAAAAAGTAGTAGGGGATATTCAACCAGAGTTCTGGTTAATTAAACCAGACATTTTGTTGAGTTTAAGCTTACAGAATAAAAATACATGTAAAATATAAGTTTTTTAATTCAATAATTATGACCCAACCAAAATATTTACTTTTAAATGAAGGAGAATTCAATTTAATCACAAAATACTTGAATCTTTAACTAAAAAAGATTAATATTCCAGCAAGCAGTTGCATTTTGAAGCAAAAAAATCTCATACCTTCTCTGTTTAAAATGCATTTATTTTTACCGGCTGAGACGAATTTTCCACAAAATGCATCAATTCTCAATGAAATAATTAAATTTTACACTAGAAAAAAAAACATTTTTATCTAGCGCTTTTTCAGGGTCATAAGTTAGGACAAATAAATTTATGTAATACACGAAAATAACAAAAACGGGGTGTCTTAAATAAAATCGATACTCGTTATTGCATAGTTATAAGAATATTAAATTAAAAAACAAAATAGGAATTTGACATGAATATACGAAAAAGTCAAAATATATAATTACTCGCACAATTCAAAAAGGAGGCTCTGCCGATTTTCAAAGTGATCGGTCGACGCTCTTGTCAATCACAAACTGACTCTTTTGACGCTACACTTGGTGGTCCACTACTCTCGCTTTCACTTGTGACAGGCCCGAAAGAAAATCTCTTTAGATTTTTCGGAGGGCCTCTACAGTGACGGATCTTCATTGTTTGTAAGCAGGGCAATTGCCCTGCTTACAAACTGTGTTTACGACATTCATCCTCCTGTATTCCTATGTTCTCAGGAATACTATTTATTTTTACGGGAAGGCTTCAAGCTGGCGTTTTGCACGTTCCCGTAATTGTTTGTAATCCACAACTCGGATGCGGCCATCCTTGCCAGGTTAGACAGTCGTGATGATCCATCGCATCAACTTGTTCCGTGGATGCTGGTAGCTCCAGATAACAACCAAATCTTCGGACATGAGATTTGCTATTTTTCAGCACCACTTTGTTGGCCGGTTTAGTGATGGCAGGTACTCCTTCAACCATCGATGCCATAATTGGGTAGCCAGGATCTGCGATCGGCGCTACCGTTTTCTCAGCACCAGGTCGTCAGTTAGGAGGAGTCCCGATTCCCCGGGATCCATGTCGAGTTTGCTCCACGGTATTAGAAGATCATTGGGAATGATATTCTCTTGGTGAGCTAGATTATCTGAAACATGAGTCAAAGGTGTGCTGTTCACCGAGAATTCGGCTTTAACAAATAATATTTGAAGGACTCGGTGCTAGCTCCTTCAACGTCGCCTTCAGTGCTCTTTTCATGGACCCTACCAACTGTTCCTAGCTTCCTCACATGTGCGGATTTTCAAGTGGGATAAAGTGTCTTTCACCTCCATCGATGGCAGTTTGTCGCAGTATCTCGTCCTGGTCGAATTCCTTAAGCGCTCTTCTCATTTCTGCATTTGTGCCAACAAAGTTAGTGCCATTGTCTCAAACCAGCCTAGTCGGTGTTTTTCGATGACTGATCATTATTCTCAGGGCCATGATCATGGAATCCGTTAATAAAGAGGTTGTAAGCTCTATGTGTACGGTTCGTACATTTAGATAGGTGAATAATAAATCATACCTCTTATCGTGCCTTCTTTCTATGTCCTATCGTCACCTGAAATAGCTCGAAGTAGTCTCCCTGTTTTGATAAAGAATTCGAAGGAAGAATCAGTTCTAATATCGGGTAATGAAGCCATTTCTGGTTGTTGAGGCATTACCTTCAGTTACTTGCAGGTCAGGCAGTTGTACCCCTGGGCTCTTACTGTGTTTCGTATCTTCGTGATCCAGTACTTAGAACAAAGATCATTCATTACTCGTTCGCGCCCATTGTGTCCTGATTTCTCGTGGTAGACTACGATCAACAGCTGCACAATTGTGGTTTTGCCATTCAGAATGACATGCTTCCGTGCGGATTGGCTGCACACGGTGTTCCTTATCCTGTCATTCATTTGCAGTAGTCCTTCCTCATCCAGCTTTGGTGAAAGATCAGGATCTTCGAAGAAGATAGCAGTTCTTTATTCTGCCACAGACCGTTTCAATTATCCGCAAAATTTTGTTCCTGTGCTAGTTTTAGCATTTCCTTCTCACCTTTTTCAATTTCTATTTGTTTTAGCTTCCTGTCTCCTATTCGTCTTTCACGAGACTTCTGTATGCAACGAAAAACACTGGCCATAGAACCGTGAACCATAGACAGGAAGAGTTTATCTCAATATGTACCGTATCTCGAGTCACATCGTCGGCTACGTTAATCATTGTCGGTACCCATCTCTACTCATTTATCGAAGTCAAGTCCTGTACATCAGCTAGCCGATGAACTACGAACTGTTAATGCTTGCTTGCGTCCGATCGGATCCAGTTCAGCACTGTCGTCAAGTCGGTCAAAAATAATATTTTTCTTATCTTCAGGGTGCGCTTTGTGATGATTATTTTAGCCACCCTACTACCCAACACTGCTGCCTCAAGTTCCAATCGCGAAAAGGTGAGTAGTTTAAGCGTCGCAATTCTGCTCTTAAACATAACTAGTGTCGTAAGTGAGCCTGACCCCCCCCCCCCCCCCCCCCCCCCCAGTCGGAACTCTAGTCCAGCCTGGTTCGTGGGTCAAACACGAGTGGGTCAAACACGACCATAATCAGTTTTAGGACTGCTGGTTTTTTCGGTCTCTTTTCTCCTTTTATGAAATGACTGCTTATACGTGGAAAGTTGACGGTAAATCTGGAAATGTATTTTTCCGTTAACCATGTGACCCCTAACTCGAGTGATTTTTTCTCCCCCGATGTCTACTTCTGTACCTATCTGCGCTACCTGTAGCGCTTTAGATACAGCTTTCTTGATGGGGTCTGTACTGTCAAGATAATCATCAATATAGTGCAGTTCAATTATTGCTCGACTTGCCTTTGGGAATAGATTCATAAATTGTTAGGCGTTCCGATTTTTAATCTCCTGCGCAACGTTCGGTGACGAAACTGCCACGGAGAACATTGCGTCCATCTGCAGTGTAATAAGCTCTCCCGTCTGATTATTTTCACCTAAAAATCTTTGAGTCCCGCGATTCTTCAAGAAAGGCTCACTCCTTGTGTCTTGGCTGTGGCATCCCAGCCTAGGCAAATTTTTCTGGCATGTTATGGTGTATAACTGCAAAATGAGGTAGATACAAAGTTTTTGTGCCGATCTTCTTCTCCTTTTCTACAGTAAGTATTCGCGCATACCTATGTGATCAATATTCCTCCATTATTTTTTCGTAATATGCCTTGAAAATGGGATCTTTTGCAATTTTCTTGTCCAGCGTACGAAATCGTTGTTCGACCATCTTCCTTGGGTTTGGTGGCACTTCGTTTTCACTCTTACAGAGTATACCTATCTTCCAGTGGTCAGCCTGTTGAAGCGTAATACGGTTCAGGATATCTTCTGCTCGTTCATCCTTCTTGGAACGTAGAGCCTTGACTAGGGTATCAACACTATCGTCAATCCTAAGAGTTTCGGTGTCGCGACAGGGTCATTCGTCTTTCCTACAATGAGTTTCAACGGAATCTTGACGTGAGTGTAATCTCCTCCGACATTATTTCGGGGGTGACTCCAGCGGGGTCTGAAAGGTCCATCTCTTTCAAGGTTGCCACGCGACGACGTACATCTCAACCGGTTGACACGGCAAGTCGAGATCTTCAAGGGTCCGACTCGATAGAGTTAATTTCAGCCTTCTCTGAATCTGAACTTTTAACGCAACAGTCTGTAGGGGTAGGGTTTTTGCGACGATCTTAATGTAAAAGAGGGTGATGTCTTTTAATCCGATGATTCTTACTGTACTGTTTACGCTTGCACTGTCACATACGATGTTTATCCGACAAGCATTTAAAACGCACGCGCTTCCCCATGGCCCACTCGAAACTTTCACTTATGTCCAGTATTTTTTTTTTCATCGTAGCAAATCGTGATGGCGTGCTTATTTTCGCAATAAGCGTACTTTCCGCTCTTTAATTTGCTGTTATCTGAAAAATTAAGCGCCGTACTCCCATTATTTATCTGCTTTGTGTCTATGAACGGATTATAATACGCGTTTACTGACGCGGATTCCGCATCGCGAAAATTGGTAACACTTGTTAATATTAGCGGAATTTTCTCGTTCGCTTTCCTTTCCCCCATTTGTGCTTCATTACTATTGGCAATTTTTGTATTAGTTGTTTATCTAATATATTATTCGAAAGGTATTCCGCCGTTCTAAAGCTTCTATTGTCGTTACCAAATTTGTTACAGCGGTCGCGAAATTGACGATATTAAGGGCTTATCGCCCTTTATTTTAAGAAACTCGTCTACACTGCGTATCAATGCTTGAATCACGTTTTTAAATCGACCGAATCGTCTTTCCAAAATTCTAAATATTATTTCGACTTTCGTTGTCTTTAATAACGACCGTACTGATTTCAATGCATCTCCTTTTAGACAGTTTTGCAAACACGTCACATTTTCACTCCGTGTATCAGTAGTGTATCAGTAGGCGCCAGCAGTAGTAGTTTCTTTGAAATCACTTACAAGTCGTGGCCACTCGGTTACCTGGCCATTGAAGCTGGGAAGCTCCTTGCTTATCGTCTGCCTCGCGAGATACCCGTCCGGTTAACCAATCAGCTCACCCAATCTCACAAAAATTAAAAATTTTAGACTAATAATTTAATTTATTTTGATAAGAAAATCGATTTGATAACGTTGAGGAAACGATTAACTTTCACGAAACGCTGGTTCCACTCATTAGATCTGTATGAAAGCATAAGGAAGTATAAGATCTAAAAATATTATGATAAAACCGAAATATAAATACACTAGTACAACTCAAATAGTTAGGAAATATTCGATAAAAATCAGTAAGGACATGAAAAGACGGACAAAAGTATATTGTTGCTATTATAAAAATTCATTATGAGCTTAGCGTGTGAGTTTCATGGTTGTAATTTAATTGAAAATAAAACTGAAAAATGTATAATATGCTAGGTTCAAAATTATTTTAATCGAAAACAAATTTGTAACGTTTGTGATTTCAATTATATACCATTGAATAAACATATTATATACGTTTTTCACTATGAATATATTATTGCAACACTTTTTTATTCAGTTGAAATAAAAATTCTCCAGTAGGATAAAATCGATTGTTGTACACTGTGTAACGGCAAAATTGATTCATGATTCTTTTTTATGTACAGTTTTTAGTTGATGTTTACCGTAAAAAGTGTAAGGTTAATTAGATTAATTGGCTGAATAAATTCTTGTTATTTCTATTTTTAACTAGTACCTCGGAAATAAGATGTGATGGTGGAGGTGACATTGACTCATTAGAAGTTGCACAATACGGTCTTCTATTGTTGTTTCATCAAAACTGAAAATACGAGACTACCGCATTCTTTTTAATAGGTTTCTTTATCATAAAAAAATTACCATTTAATCAAACAAATATTATCAGTTTTTCATTTCCTATAACCTTATTTTTATTAATATATACATCCCGAAATAAATTCAAATATTTTCACAAATAATTTAGTACCTTGCACTATGAAATTAATAATTTTCCACTACTATTTTGTAATTCACTTTTCTGTCTTATCGAATTAGTGGAATCAACCAATGATCAGTAAGGTATTAATTATTCAGATGTAAATTGTATATTAAGAAACTTTTATTTTATTTAAAAAATCATTTTATCGATTTAGAATGATTAAAATAAATAAATAGTTTCCTAAATTTATGGAAATATTTTATTTCAATAAAAAGTATATATTCAATTTCAATGAAGCCAACGTCATTAAACAAATAATTTCTTTAATTTAAGAAAGGAACAATTCTTTTAATTTAAATACCAGTATTCTCTGGGATCTTTTTTTAAATTTTAAGTATAATAATCAATTTTTGTAATTAATTTGGCTTTCGATAAGCAATACGGACTCTAAATTTCATGCCTATCAGTATTAATTAAAAACTTTTCCAATTGAATATTTGAAATTCTTTCTTCAATATCATTAGATAATCATATAATTACCTGCTGACTTTTCAAACAAAAAAAAAACAAAAAAATTTCTTGGGTTTTTGGCAAACGTTGCGAAACTTATTTTAAAAAATAAAAGTATTTTTAGCAATTCTCAATCAGATAAGATAAAAGAAATAGAAATATCTCAATCTACGGCAAACTTTGTTGAACATTGGTTTTATTCACACTGCTCGTAGGTTGTTTCATCAAAATGGAATATTATTAAGTATCAGATTGACATTTACATGTTTTGGAATACACAACTATAAATTGTACTTGAACAACAGGTCATACTGGAACATATCCAGTTGCACTCTTTAAAAAGCGAGTTGGAATAATACCGAACAAATGTACACTAAAATTGATCGGACAGTCCTCTGCACTCATGAACTCCATGGTGACTTCGCCTGGTTTCGGACCATAGTGCAGTAGTCGGGCATATTCTCCTTTACATTGTCTGTATAAATTACTTTGAGCTTCAATTCGATTAATTTTTGCTCCAGTAATCTTGCTCTCAATAATCTCTATTTTTCTGACACGTTTACCATGAACATCTTTTTGGTAGGGAGTGTTGACAAAGTGAGCTTCTTCGGTTACATAGCCAACGCCAATATGTTTTTCGTTTTCATATTTTACTCCCCAGTAATATTTACCGTCAGCGGCGCTCAAATTCTCAATTGGATCAATTCTGATAGAAGTTAATGGCTCAGGTTCGCTTCGTTTTGCAGGACTCATTGCTGATGATGGAACCACATTGATAACCAATTTAATAGGAAAAATAAATAAGAATATTAATTTCCACGACGCCATATTTCACGCGCTTAAAGGTACAATCACGTCTGCCTGATTTTTTGAGAACTGATTTTGAACTTGTCTAAACTCTTTCGCCACGTAAGAGGTGAATAGTGAAAAACAAGTGAAAAATCTGGAGAGTATTAAACGCTTTTATACAATCTATTATCAGATTTGCTTATCGGCGTTTAAATAAAGCTTCAGTTGGCGTGACTTTCGTATACCAAAAAATAAATTTCATGAAATATTGAGAAAAATAAAAAATATTAATTGAAGATTAATCTGCACGTTGGGAGAGAGACCAGCTGTGTAATAATTATTTATTTAACCACTTATGTAAATATATAACATCTTTATTGAGAACTAAGTAAATCATGTTATAAGGCTACAATACTGAGTACCCAATGACACTTTCAGATCTTCCATCTAACCTAACTTACGCATAGCCAACTAGACAATGCTGCCAACTTAACTTACAACCATTACAAGATGTTTACTTCACTGTAGAAGAAAGTTTCTTTCCAGGTCTGCATTTGGGTCTTGAAATAAGAATCACAAAAACAGTATTGAGTGGTCATGAAATGAGACCACTTAAGCGGTTTTTAATCACTACACAGTAAAAAAATGTTTAAAATGATACGGAAGTCAAGAAATATCAAACAGTTCATTATCACCTTCAGATTAAAACGATCCTATTTCACGCATCCGAAGTTAATGTTTACAAAACTTTATTCCTATTTGTCGAGTGTCAAGATTTTGAATATAAGGGTGGAACACAAATTTAGATTTTTTTTCATTGCGTTATATATCTATATAGCTCTTGAAATTGACCTGATCCAGTTATCGTGGGTCGTTTCAGACCCAAGGCATTTTTCATTTGTCTCATTATTCAAAATCCGTGCACCTCGGGAATACCTACCCCTACCCTAGAATAGAGCACCCTCTGTGCTGAATCGCGGTTTCTAAGTCACAGCCTGGCCTTCGAATGAATAAGACAAGTTCACGTTGGGTCTGAAACGACCCGCGATAAGTTTAGATTGGGTGAATTCAATAGAATTCTTCGCGCACATACGCAACGAGCAGACGGACACCACAAACTTAAGCTTTCCTTTAGTTCTTGCAGAATTTATGATTTTTTTGTAAAAATACACTTCTTGAGTCTTACAAGACTGTTTGAAAAATTCAAATATCTCGATTTGCTCAAAAGTTATGAATTTTTTTAGTAAATGTCTGCATTTTCTGGAGGTGGGTGTGTTTATCACTGAAAATAAAATATTTGGCTAAAATTTTTTTCCAATCTTTATCATGTGCCCTTAAAGTAGGAGAGTTTAAGAGTTTTAAGGGATTTTAAGAGTTTTTTTCATTGGCAATTGAGCGTTTCAACATGCCATGTTAAACATTTGCTGGGAAAAATAGAAAATGTTTTAGAAAACATTAATTTGTCTACAAATTGATTTGATTTGTTTTTTTAAAAGTTAATTTTTTACTTAAAAAAATAATTTTCAGAAAACGTTGAATTTTCAACCTAAAAATATGATTTGTCAAAAAAAAGATCAATTTCAACCTACAAAAATAAATTTCAATGTAAAAATGGAGTCGATACATTTTCAGCTAAGAACATTGATTTTCAACCTAAGAAATTAGTTTGTAAAGAAAATGATAAATTTTTAAGATGACAGTTCAGGTGTCGTACGAACAGTAAAATTTCCTACAAAAGTCTTAAAGTTTCTATTAAATTATTACACTTTTAAACCAAAAATATAAATATTCTACAAAATACATAATTTCTAGGAAATAAATTATTATTCAACAGAATAGTAGCATTTTTAACCTAAAAAGATGTAATTTTTTCAAGAAATATGAATTTCCAGACCAAAACGACAAATTTTCAACATATAGTTGAATCTTCAAACACAACAAAATATTACAGTGATGAAAGAAAAGCTTACACTCCAATTGTTGAATTTCTAATTCTATTTCTGTTCGATTAATTCTTTTCTGGTTGATCCTTATTATTGAGAATCGTGTTTATTAAATTAAAAGAAGTTATATTTCATTTTTATATTCATTTCGTAGGTTTATAAAATCTAAGTAAGATTTTAGGGAGGTAAAAGAAGATTACACGCTATCTTACAGGGAGTGGGTGATGAAGGCTTGAAAGTAATACAAAAATACCTTACATAATTTGTGGATGAACAGTTTTTTAACCTTGAAATTCGTTTATTAATTTTTTTTATTGTTTTGTGAATTTATTTTACATGTTGTATACTTTACTCAAGAAAGAAAAAAGTTTTCTTAGGTGAAGAAAATATTGTGTCGTATGTATTCAGAACGATATTTTCTAGTTATCATATTAATTATTTTTTCGTGTATTAGTAACGTTTTCCATTTCTGTACAATTCTTTTAAATTTATTTTATTCAGCTCTCAAAAATTCTAATAGTTTCACAAAGCGGTCAGTATTTTTTACTATTGTATTAATAATTTTCTAATAATCCTGAATTGTTAGGGTTCCTCTCTCATAGAATCAGTAGAGTTTCTTTAGTAATTTGTGAAATTTGACTCATTTAGATTTGGAGTGTACACTAAAAACTTTTAGTTGATTAAAAGAAAAAAATCCTTATTTCAATATAGTGAGATTAAATAAATTATTTCCTAAATTTTTCGCCAGTATTTTATGTGAATCAAAACATATTATTTTTAAATTATACAAATAGTACCAAACATACTAATTTCTTTTATTTTATGAAGGTGGCATACACAAAATTAATGAAACTTTACGCTAGAATGTTAAAGTTAAATACACTTATTATAGAAAAGTCATTATTAATGGGGAAGCCCGTGTAGATATTCAAATGGGGAACTAGTCTGGTTCCCTACCATTCGACCCCACTTAAAGTCGGGGGCTAGTCGAGTCATCTGACTAGCCCCCAACCAGTGGCGTCACGGTAGATTAGTCGAGGGCTAGTCAGGTGACCCGACTTATCCTAGTCGGGGCTTGATCGGGTACTATTAGGGGTCATATGATAATACATCCGTGTAAAATATTAACCAAAATCCCCAAAATTTGTGGAACATCCCCTAAAAGTTTGTCAAAATATTTATTATTTACGGAAATCTCCATAAAGTGTTTTGAAATATTCAAAAGTGCTGAAGTTTACCCAAGATTTAATGGGGAACATATTCTACGCTTAAAAATACATAAATTTATGTAACTAAAATTCCCAAAATTTGTGGAATAATCATTTAAAAAAAAAAAATTTCAGCTGGACGGCAGGAATGGAAGAGTTTCGCTCTGAAGGGACCGCCATGTTGGCCACAGTAGTCTCCGCTCCAGGTAATTATGCTTCGTTACATGTGGACTGCTTTCTTAAACACTCGACGCGTCATTTCTATTGCGCGAGAGGCGCCACGTCGCGTCCTTGTGGATTTTCTTTAAAGCTACCAGTCCACAACCGCAAGACTTAAATGAAGGTGGTAGCGAAATCTGAACTGTACGTGCTTAATAGTTTACTACTAGGATACTGCTCTTCACTAATTAATCAAAAACTTTTTCTCTTTCCAATTTAAACTACATGAATGATGAGACTTTATTTACGTATGGCAAATCTTTCAGATCAATTTAAAAATAAGCATCTGTACAAATTTAGAGTCTTATGACTTTCGGCAGACTTTTCACCTTAATATTTAAAACTTTAGGTCTTAATTTGGTTCATACACGTATGTTTCTTAAATCTTAGTAAGATTATGGGGGTTAAGGACAGCATAACAAAACTCAAAATAGTAGTTTTATTATAATAATAAAATATATTGTTAGGCCCACACAATAATTTTGTGTTAAAAACTAAAATTTTGTTGTAACGCTAAAAACAGATCAGTAGAAACATTTTCTTGTGATTACAACATTTTTCTTCTCAGTATATAAGACATTTTTTGAATCATTGTTCAAATAAATCTCTATAGAGGCCCAAGAATTGTCAGAGGAAATGTGAGAAATTTTTTTAATTACCATACGGTCAAAGAAAAGATTATTTGCTTAAAAAAATATCTTGGTGATTTTTGAAAACTTAAATCATAGATTTAGTTTGTTACTTGAACACGAATTTTTTTGAAGTAAAAGAAGTATTTTTCTATATTAAATCAAAAATTGATTTAAATTCAAGTAAATTTTGTTTGTTTTAATTACTGAACTACATGGCTCAACAGAACGATTATTTTAAATATATGAGGTGCTTATTTGTTTTGACTGAAGCATTTAATCAAATCAAACAGAAACCGTTGCTGTACTGAAGTAAAATAAATGAATCTGATAATTTCATAATTATTATTTTTCACAAGCTGAAGTTCCCTGATGTTCATTGAAAAAAAAAAACAAATTTTAATTGACACAAACTTAATTTGCAATTTCGACTAATTCTTTAGTGATTTCAGTTACTCATTAGTTAGTAAACTCATTTCGTCGACTCTTTTTTGTACAAAATTCTGTGCGTTTATTTTTATAGTGATTAGAGTAAGGTTAAATGGTATAAGTATGTCAATAGGTGTTTTTTTCGTTTTAATGTAGTTTCTCCTAAATACGATAGGCTGGCGAATGTGAATTTACCTAATTAGAAGTTCCAAAATACGGCCTCCTATACGGAAATAAATTGGTATTCCCGAGTAAAAATGCTTCGACTTGAGTTCGACTTTGTTATGTCTTGAGCTTCTTTCCAAGACATCAATGTCTGGTTGCGTCTCAAAACTGAGTCGAGACATAGGCCTTCGTCTTACTTTTATGGCCAAGGCAGGTAAAACGGCGTTTACTTGTTTTAAATCGAGCCTTGTCTTGGCTAAGACGACCTTTACTTGACTTAAGACGAGTCTTGTCTTGGCTGAGATGATCGAACATTTTTGGGCTCATAAATGAGATTAAAATTGATGAATGAAAAATTTGTAATTATTAAATTAGTTATTTTTAATTTAAAAATTCAGAATCGGTGGGTCTGAACAATTATAACCCTTAAAAATTATTTTCAAAAAAATAAAAATTGTAACTTTCTAGAAGAATATCCTAAGCCGTTAGAAATACGTAAAAACAAACAAAATTTTAGACATTATCGTCAAACAAGTATAATACAAATAACAATCCATAAATAAGTTGATTTAATATGTATATTGTATAAAAATATACAAGATTGTTTAACCATTAACAAAGATTAGCTTTTATGACTGTTAGAAATAACCTTTTTGTTAGGGCAGGTATACGCTCGAAGTTATAAACCGCACGTGTTGGAGTCATAAAAATACGACTTAAGAAATAAATGTATGTCTTAAAGACATAAAAACTTGTCTCCAAGACATAAATTGAAGTCTGGCTTCGTCTCAAAACTGAGATAAGCTCAAGTCGACCCCTTCGACTTCAGAATGTCTTGATTGGGGGCAATTCAAGTCGAACTCTAGTCGAAGCATTTTTATTCGGGATTGCATCAAAAAAATATTGTCATGTTTGCCATTTCTATAACCTCATTTTAATTAATATACTGCCCTGAATAAATTTGACTATTTTTACAAATCAATTAGAAGTTTTCACTATCGAGGTATTACTTTTCTATTAATACTTAATTACTATTATTTTTAATGTTTAAGCTTTCTGAGAGTAATAAAAAATTTCATTTGATACAAAAATAATTTGCAATATTCGTTATTTGAACTAAACAGCATTGAATAAAGAAATGATATACATTTCTCGCTGAAATTTTTTTATTTTAACGTTATTTTGTTCAGATACCACTTACTTAAAAAGTAGACATTTTCTTAAGCAAATGAAGGCTACAAAAAAAGCTTTAAAATAAACATTTTCCAGTACTATATAATCGATTCCTTGACACTAATTAAATAGAGCATTGATTGTCGGCTCTTTTCGATATACATTTTTTTACTTAATTTTTGTCATTAAGAGTTCAAGCTCTAACAGATTATTTAGGTAAATAATTTATAGTTTTTTTCATTCTTAAGTATTACTTTAGAAATAAGAAGTAATGGTGGAACTGACATTGCCTCCTTAGAATTTTCGCAATACGGCATTCTATCATTGTTTACATAAATCTGAAAATACGAGACTGCCGTATTCTATTATTAAACTTCT
The DNA here is from genome assembly GCF_010883055.1 of Belonocnema kinseyi. NCBI lineage: Eukaryota > Metazoa > Arthropoda > Insecta > Hymenoptera > Cynipidae > Belonocnema > Belonocnema kinseyi. The sequence continues at coordinate 84,054,868 of NC_046659.1, read as the reverse complement.
TCATACAAAAACCTAGCATTGAATCAAGAAAATATTGTCACGCTTTTCATTTCTATAACGTGATTTCAATTAATATATAAATCCCTAAATAAATTTAAATACTTTCACAAAGCAATAAGTAGACTTCAATTTTCTCGATTTAGATTAATGATAAGAAATAAATTATTAACTGAATTTTTAGACTGTGTTTCATTGAAATACAAAAAGATATTTTCAATCAAACCACAAGTTATTTCTTTAATTTAAAAAAGTAGAAAACTTCATTTAAAAAAATTTAATATTTGTTACTTCTTCTAATGAAACATTTACTTTAAATCGAAACAAACAAAGTTAAGAACACAATTCTTTTAATTTTAATATCACTTTTTAATAACAGAAAATATTCATGTTCTCCTTTTGCAAGATGCTAAGTTACTGAAATAAAGAATTAAACTTTGGTCTTGCTTATTGTTTTCTTTTGAAATCCGCCATAAATTACAAAAATGTAAAATTAAAAAAAAGACGGCGGATGCTCTGAAAATATGAAAAATCAGTTTTCTCAAAAAATTCAGACTTATATTTTTTCCCAATTTATTAAATAAATTTGGCCCTCTATGACCATGAGGTCCTATCTGTTTGATACTTATCAGTATTAATTAAAAACTTTTCCAAATCTAGAATTATATTCTTTCTTCAATAACTTTATATTTTCATATAATTACTATATGTTGCGGATTTTTTCTTGGGGCAAAAGTGGGTTTAAGAATTTTTCAAACATTTGGAGTTGATTCGAGTAAAAACTTTATGACTTTTCATACATAACAAAAACAAATCTCTTTCTTTTTTGGTAAACATTGCGACCCTGAGACTCATACATGAAAGTGTTTTTAGGCATTATTAATGAACTAAGATAAATGGAATGAAAGAATGTAATCTATGAGAAACCTTTTTGAATATTGATTTTATTTACACCGTTGTTAAGTTGTTTGATCATAATTGAATATTATTAGGTATGCAATTAATACAAGTATTAAAACACTTTTTTATATACAACTATTACTTGCACATTAAAAACAGTTCATGCTGTAGTTTGTCCAGATTAATTTGATAAAAAAGTTAAACTATGGAAACACCGTACATTTCTACGTGGAAAAGAATCGCAGCGCCCGGTTCACTGACGAAACGTATACTGACTTTTTGAGCGTCTAAACTCACTAGTTTAGCTTTTTCATGTTTATACATTTGGTCTGACATACTTTGAACTATAACTCGAGTAAGTCTTGATCCAAAAGACGTGTGGTGAAGAGTTCTTATTACATCAATAACAATGCGACATCGTTTATGTTCTTCAGCATTTTTGGGACTTTCTACTATACTGTTTGGGGCTTCAAGACGATATTCGTTTTCATAATATACTCCAAATACTTCTCTACCGTTATGTCTGCCAATATCTCTTGTTGGGTCAATTCTGATTGAAGTTAATGGTTCAGGATCGACGACTGGCCCTTTCACAAATTTCAGAAATGGTGCTGATGATGGGACCACACTGATAATCAATTTTATAGCAAATGTAAAAACGAATATTCGTTTCCACGACGCCATTTTTAGGCAATTAAGAGTAGAATCACTTGTGTCTAATTTTAGAATAACTGGTTTTAAAATGGTTTGAACTGTTTAGTTTCTTAGGAAGCAAAAAGAAAAATGTGAAAAGTGTCGCTTGCTTTTAGACAATCTGTAATCAGATTTACTTATCAGGTTTCAAATAAACCTTCAGTTGACGTGAATTCCGTCTAAAAAAATCAAATGTCAAGAAATTTTGAAAAATATCCTAAACGAAAGAGGCACCAGATGTTTAATTGAAGGTCTAAGCGTTTTTGAATCACTCCACAGTAAAAAATAATATTCAAAATAATTAAGAAATCGCTTTTTTTAATATCCAACGAAAAACAGTTAAGTACGGTATATCAAGCTCTTGCATATCATTTTGATTATCAACGCAACATCAGAATTATTCATCTAAATTATTATTATTATTATTATTATTACACCATTAAGCCATTTCCCTTTCGGGGTAGGCGTGACTCACTCGGTAAGGGAAATGAGTAGTGTGTGGATGGGATAGAGATTTTTCAGATTGATCCAGAATTCTCGTGCTATTTATGTAAATAACACGTTCGTTCCGCAACACTGCTCCG
>NC_046659.1:84047201-84052594 GCF_010883055.1 Belonocnema kinseyi | reverse complement strand
ATCTGCGAACGCTAACCCTCGTACCCTTACTGTTTCGAGATCCACACCCTCTTCGTCGAAGAGAGCCATTCTTAAACACTTGTCCATAAATAATATAAATGAATCTATAATTAGTTGTTACCCAACTTCATTTATATCTTCAAATTGGCTGTTGTTATAATTTTTGTTGTGAGTCTTCCCAGACACAAAAAATTGTATGCATTCACAGAATGATGGCGGCTTGTCTAAAAATCTTGAAAGTTGATTTTCTCAAAAAAAAAAAACAAAAAAAACAAGACTAATATTTTTCTTTCAATTTTGTATTTAATTTAATCTTAAACAAGAAAAAGGTCTTATCGGTTTTATGCCTGACTTTAAATGGATTTTTATGTGATTTAAACTCGGTTCAATCACATGGATAACAATTAATTAAACATTTTCCAATTCAATAATAGAAATTAATTTTCAATGTCTTTATATTTTCATTTAAATACCTGGTGTTGTCATATTTTCTTATCAGTGTTTAAATAAACCTTCATTTGATTTAAAGTTTATCTACAAAAATATGAGTATCATGGAATGTTGTAAAACATCAGAAAAATATCATATCGAAATGATCCACTTTGAAGGATCCAAAATTAATTGCTATCCAAATTTATTCATATCTGTTGAGTAGCAGTTGTTAAACTTTTTATAGAAAGTCGTATATTAGTAATGAAAAAATAATATTTCTCAAACAAGGGATGCTTTACAAGATTTTGAATTTTACTGTAGGAGAAAAATTCGTATTTTTAAGTGTTTGTTTAGATTAACCTAATTTGGAATTCTACTTCTTGGAGATTTACAATTTTCTATGAGCAACAGAAGATGCTTTAGAAACTGGTGATTTTTTAACAAAAATTTAAATTTGCATCTCAAAATGTTAATTAAATTAAATAATAATAAATTGAATTTAAATTGATTTCATATTTATTTGTTAAGAAACAAATAAACATCAATTTTTAAGAAAACAGTTCCAGTGCTAACCAAGGATGTGATTATTTAAAGCAAAAATATAATCAGTTTCTAACCAATTAGCTGAATTTTCAGCTTAAAAAGATGAATTTTCAATCCGAAATGGTAAATTCTCAACAAACAAAAAAAACAATTCAATCTTGGGACATATTTTTTTTAGCTTAATAACTTAATTCTTCACAAAAATTGAGGAAATCTAATCCAAAAATATAAGCTCTTTCCAAGTCCCCTAAACATTTTGCAAGATTGAGTACAACCGGCAGTATGAATATCCACACCCAAAGTTTAGTAGTAGTTTTACCCAATAAATTATTTCAAACTAAAATGATAAATATTCCATTATTAAGTTTCTGAGCACCTGAAAAAATGATTTGCCTATTTATCAGGTGTTAAGAATCTTTTTCAAATACAGGCATGAATTAAATTGTAATTATATTTTAGAAACTTATTGATTAAGCTCTGCCAAAAATTGAGAAAATTTTTCTTATATTCAGGATTCTAAAAAAATTAAAACTTAAGAAAGTTTAAAAACTCTGCAAAGTAAAAAATTTTTTTACATTTTTTTCTAACGTACGTAACTAAGCTGCATATCTATCGAATCTAAATTATTTATACTTCTCTGATGCCTTTACACAAACAAGAGGCCACGATTTTTCCAAAATAAGTAAAATTTGTATTGGAATCAGTGCAAAACAAGTTGGCAATATTGGTGATATCAACCACAAACACTTCAATAAAAAGGTTATATCAATTTCCTACTGGAAAATATATAATCTAAGGTTATTTATTTAGCTATGATTTACGCAAAAATATGAATGGATGACTTTCGGCTGAAATAGCAAAAAGTTCATAAGTTCAACTCACTGAAGTCATTTTTGGAAAATACTAATTCTTTACTAATTTCACTTAGGAATCAATTAGTGAACTTTTTTTGCCGATTATTTTCGATATAAATTGTTGCGCGTTTATTTTTTCGTGAAAAATGTGTGGCAAATAGATTAAGTGTGTAAATAAATTCTTTAAATTCTTATTTTGAAATAGCAACTCGAAAATATGATATGTGGATGGAGGTGATACTGATTAATGAGAAGTTTCACAATACGGCCTCCTATCATATTTTCAATAAAGCTGAAGAGGTTTTACAATCGCGTTCTTGTATTAAACTTTTCTACTTATCACGTTTTTTGTTCGCATAACTTACTTTTATTTTTTATACGAATGTCCCACTATACTTAAGGTGCGTTCTTATATTTTTAAACATTTTATCAAAAATGGAGTTGAAAATAATAATAAAATTTGTTTGTCAAATTAATTATTACTGATTAGTTAACAATTAAACATTAAATAATCAGAAGCACGCGTTATATGGATGACAGTTCAAGTGTCATTGGCGAGAGTGTGTCCGCAAAAAACCTGGGGTCGTGTAATGACCAATTTGCAGGACATTTATTTTGAATTTCTCCAAGTCCTTTGTATTCTTTGAAATCGCCTTAATTCTGTAAAGTATTTTTAATTATCTGAAATATTTTTAATTCTCGGAATTTACCCTTTTTCGCCTAAATGTGAACTGAATTAATAGAGAGCAATGAGAAAACGTACATAAATTTCTTTTTTAAGTCCTTACTTTATATTGGACATTCTACATTTATATTTTTCTGTACGGAATGAATCTGGTTTGGTTAAAAAATTGTACAATTTGGTGAAAAATTGAACTATTTTGTTGAAAATTTGTCGTTGTTAGTAAAAAATTAACTCTACTGATGAAAAATCTAGAACTTTGTTGGAAATTTAACCAATTGTTTGAATGTGGAGCTCTTGTTAAAAATTAATTTAGTTTTTTCGAAACTTGGATTTTTTTGTTCAAAAATGGTTTCTTTTACTTATAAAGTACTAAACTTGACGAATAGGAAAAGATGATTTAATTTCGGCAGAAATTTCACCTTTTTTTGGTTAAAAATACAAATGTTTGGTTAAATATAATCTAAACTGTTATAGTTTTAAAGATTTTTTCATAATTCGTCTTTTTTTTGTTAAATACAACTGGTTTTTTTTTAAATTTTAATCTTTCTTAGTTCAAAACTTGAAATATGAACGTTTACATTTTACTTTTGTAATTAATCTCTTATGATGGTTGAATGTAAAACAATTTTGTTGAATTAGCTGTGAATTAGATCTCGAGTGTTTCCACTTTGTTTCTATTTATAATTATATGGTGCTCATTTCACGAGCACTTTCCTTCCTCATATAGAGAAAGCTAAGTGATTTTTTAAGTAATAGACAAAATAAAGTTTTATTTTGATAAACTTAGAGCTAGAAATTTTCAAGAAATGCAAATTTTGTATTTGAAATAAAAATTTGTTGAGCAGAAGATGGGAAGGGGATAGCCCCGTCGCATCTTATCCCTTTCTCAGCCTTATGTTTTTGTACGAAAATTTTCAGAATTATTTTATTTGAAAATTTATGATCAAAAGGTTTTTCGCTTCATGCATCAACTTTGAATTATTTCGATAAAAAAGTTTTTTTGTTTAAAAGAGATTTTTCAAGTATTGAAGATGGAAATAACTCCCTTTCTCTTCTATAAAGTATATTAACATTATATTTCAATCGATTGTCAAATATTATGCATTACTATATCTTTCTTGCCCTTCAATAAAATGTATTAGTATTATAAATAAATTGATTCGTCTTGAAGCAAGAAATCTTCCATATTCTTGTATCACAAAAAAGTTTGACACACCCAAAAACGCACACACACATACATACACACGCACCCGAACATTTGCTTGGAACTTTGTATTAGACATTTTTAAATTGAAGAACCATTAAAAAGCGTCCTCCATGAGTACGCAAAATCCACTTTTTTGGGTCAAAATTTGATACCTTCAGTCCAAATTTCTTATAAACTGTATTTATTTTTCATTCCGTCATTAATGCTACTAATAGTAGCCTTGTATTCACAAATTATCGTAGACATAGTTTTTTCTATTTTGATTAAAATAGAAATAAGTCGTTCGCCAGCAAGTTTTTCTCCAAAGCTGAATTTACCGTTGCGGGGAGCCCATATTATCTGATGGGTCAATTCAGCTGATAACAGAACCACATTAATCACTAATTTTATGGTGCATACATGTAAAAGCGAAGATAAATTTTCATGACGCCAGTTTGTACGTATTTGAGAGTATATTCACTTATACCTTATCCAAAAATAACTGATTTTGAAATTGTCTGACCTGATTCGTTACTATCAATGTAATTATAAAAACCTGATGAGAGTTACAAGCTTTTATACAATTTATTATCAAAATTGCTCATCATAATTTAAATCAGTACTCTGTTGACGCAACTTAATTTATTTATATAGCTCGTGCAATTACGAAACCTAAAATGGTGGCGGCAGTATAAGCAACAATATGGATACTTTTGGTTTTTTTCTCGAGGAAAAATAATTGGAACTCTCAACAAATCCAAGGTTCTGATTTTTCGAAAAATGTATACATTTTTAAAATTTTTCGTTCACTTTTTTGAACTGGCTATTTTGAATTTTTTAAATATGACTTGAGATTTGTAATCAGCGGTCTAAAAATACCCCAAAACTTATTTTCACGAATATATATATATATATATATATACGTTTGTCAACTTTTTTGGCTGCTATATTAGATCGGCCTTACCTTAATTGCATTTTTTTAAATCTCACATAAGATTCGTGATCAGTGACCCAAAACAAAACTAACGTGACGATATTCACAAAAATTTACAAAAATTGTGTAAGTTGTTCCTCTGCAATCATTGTTCTACCATCATGAATTTTGAAGATATGACTTAAGATTCGTGAGAACGTTAAAAAAAACCCGTATAAAGATTTTAGCAAAAATGAAAAGTTTTTCGCTCGCGACATTGGGTCGGCCATTTTCAATTTTGAATAACATACTTTAAATTATTATTATTATTATTATTGTTATTATTATTATTACACCATTAAGCCATTTCTCTTTCGGGGTAGGCGTGACTCACTCGGCAGGGGAAAGGAGTAGTGTGTGGAAGGGATAGAGATTTTTCAGATTGATCCAGAATTTTCGTACTATTTAAGTAAATAACACGTTCTTTCCGCAACAATGCTCCGACCCAGGTTGCTGATCAATCTCTCTAGCAATCACTCCAAGCGAAGAACCTCACGAAGTCGTTATGTAAGGTTCCCCACTTGGGTCCATTAATAGCCAAGGTCTTTATTTCAGACGTCGTTCACTCTACTGACACTCTTTTTATTAACTATTTTCCGCCATACTTTCCTGTGCTGACATACTTCTCTAGCTTCTTTTATGTCCATGCATTTTTTCGTGCAGGCTCTCGTGTTTCTGTGACTTCTTATGTCTCTTCTAAGTAGGGTCTCATTCACACAT
>NC_046659.1:84040133-84047101 GCF_010883055.1 Belonocnema kinseyi | reverse complement strand
CACGTCACCATTCCACCACTATTCCCTCCACTGATTTTCCTCACTTCCACTACTATCCTTCTTCCCATTCCTTTATAATACACCCTGTTCTACTTACCGCACTACCCTACATTCCCTTCCCTCATTTTCCATTATTTTATCTACTTCCCCTCTAGTAATGTCCCCTAAATTCACATAATTCCACTCCCCTCATTTCTCCTTACTGTCCATACTTTCCCTAACGATCATGTCTCCTCGATTCACGTACTATCCCTTTAATTCCCTTCAACCCCCCCCCCCCCCCCCCCCCCCCCCGACAATATTGTTATTCCTCCTCATTCCGCTACTTCCCATTTTTATTTCTTCTCACGTCCCCTACTTCTCCTCGAATGATTTCCCTTTACTTATATTACTTTCCCTTGGGACGAAAGGAGGAACAGATCGCCAAAACTTGCATAGTATTTTTGAAAACTAACACCATGTATTATTTTTAGAAATTTTAGTTCTTCGAAAACTCAGGATTTTATAGAGACATTGTGCCATATACCTTGTTGCCCTTCTCTGAAGCTCGGTTCTTCAATGACTATACGAATTAAAATTCATTGCGAGAAATACTAATTTCCAACGAAAATTACTAACATCAAACATGTGAAAAAATACGAAAAAGAATATTTCAAAAAATTAAAAAATAATTTTTGTTGATGCAATATTTTCAATAATTTATTAGATAATTTGAAAGTTTGAACTTACACGCACGAGAGTAACAAAGAACAAAGATGTTTCTCGATTCGCATACAGTTTTCTAAGAATATTCTTGATAAAAGAAATTATTTGTTAGTTTAATTTTAAAAATATCAAGTTTCAGATGTTAAAGAGCTTCAAGGGATGAAAATCTTATCATGCTTTCAACAACAATGACTGTGAGATTTTCGAAACATATCGTTAGACCTCGTTTTTAGATAGGCTGAAATCAAAGGAATAAAGACAAACATTATTGAACATTTGTTTTATTTACAATGTTGCTTGTGTCTTCGATTACGATTCATTATTATAGAATGGAAAATTAAAATTTATGCTAAACCGAACAATGTTATGCTGAAATGGATCTCTTTGTTCAGCGCACTCTGGAATTTTATCATGACAAAGTCGTTATTTTGAGTAAAATGTACTTCCTTTATACGTTCGTCTTCATACTCGTATCTATCGCAAGTTGTTGTTCGTGTGGAACTTCAGAACCAAAACTGTAGAATCCATCTCTGACTGGATTTTTCGGGACAGTTCTGATAGATGTTAATGCTACAATTTTGCCTTGAAGATTGGGTGCTGATAATGGAACCACATTGATACATAATTTTATAGAAAATACAGAAGCGATCGTCAGATTATACTTGTGTCTTCTTCAAGACTAACTGCTTTTGGAATTTTCTGAACTGTTTTGCTACTTTGTGAGTTAACATAAAAATTTGATGACTGTGCATGCTTTGCAACAATCTATTTTCAGATTTGCTTATCAGCGTTGAAAGAATCTTTCCGTTTCCGTGACTTCCGTCCACAAAAAACTGAATATCATGAAATATTTTGAAAAACATAATAAAACCTCTTTTTTATCAAATATGCAGCAGATTGCTTTTCTCATTACCAAAAAATACTAAAAAAACGTGGATCGTCCTTCATTTCACGATTTTCTGACCTACCTTAACTTTTTTGTTTGTCGCTAGCAAATGAAGAATATACGTTAGTCATGACATCATTTTTTACCTAAAGTAATATGGATTTGTTCTACTTATAGAAATGCTTTCTCAATAATTTTAAAAGTATTATTTTAGCACTATAAATTAAAGAGATGAATTTAAAAAAGCGTGATGCACAATTAGAACATTAACAATTTTAAAATAAATTAGTTTAGATTCTTTTCAAATAAAAGTTTCTTTCAGGTAGTTCTTCTAAAAATTAGATCTATGCTGGAAATAAAAGTTTCCTATAGTTTAAAAAATTGAAATAATATTATAAATGAAGTCTCATGAATCAAACAACATTATTTTTATGAAGAAGTTTCAAATTTACAACAAATAATTATTTTAACAATATTTTTGTAATTAAATTTTTCTTACAGTCACTTCTTACTTATTAAAAATCATTGGTTTAGGTTTAATTAATTTAAGTTAATTCAAATTTAAAAAAAAGAAAGTAATATTTGATTAAAGTTATTCGTTTAAGATATTTTTTCAAAAATGTTTTAACGATTCTAGCTACAGAAATATTGACTTTTAAAATTAGAAGCATCGGAGTGTTAGCGAATGTTTTCCCCAAAGAAATATGTCTTCTTTTTTTAAATTAAACTATTTTTCACAAATTGATAAGAAGCGATAGTAAGAAGAAATTCGAAGTAAGTCGGTAATATTATTTCAATTCTTGAAATGATAGAAAAACTAATTTTTTTAGTGCCCTGATTTTTGGCACAATAGCTATCTGAAAGAAGATACTTGCTTCAAAGTAATAAAAAAATGTAATACTAAACAAAACGCAATGCATATAAATTGCATTGGTATATTGATATTATAAATGAAAATTAAACTATACGTAAACCGATACCATATTTTTTAATTACCTAGATATTTATTTACTGGAGTTATTTTTAAAAGTTTGTATAAATCAGTTCAATAGTGTAAGCTCCAGCTCGACTAAATACCTAGACTAAGTACCTAGCAAAAGCAAATATCAAATAAACGTCAAATATCTCCAAAAAAACTCGTCAAATAGCGACTAATATCGCCAAATATAACCGATATAAAATTGTATTTGTAATTGGATTCAATTTATAGAAAAAACGTTTGAAAAATAATATGTTTCAACATGAAGCAAAAAAAAGACTTCAAAGATGTCAAGACCTGGTATTTTATTTTCTGAACAGCCCAAATTTAATCGCAAGGATGTTTCCTATAGTTAATTTGACAAATACTAAAGTTTATGTTATTGTTCAAACAAAAATATATACTCTTTACAAACTCCATCTCTAGTTTCATCTTTTGATCTCATTGTAACTTTATTATTTAGTATTTATTCGTCGTCAGTACGTGGTACCATTTAGCAAGCTAATATTTGACATGTGGATGTCTGAATTTCAATCTTTGAATCATAATTATACATTTAAAAAAAGAGCCATATATAGTGATCCATGCGAAACAAGCATGAAAATTCTCACGAATTTCATCAACTCTGGCTGAATATGAATGCAATTTTTTTTATTGGCTATTAAACGTGTGCGAAGAACTGCCCGGTTAATTTCGCACACGCATGAAGCGAGCGTGAAGAACTTACTTCAAAAAGTGTGCAAATTGGGCACGTCGCTTCTACTAGGTAGGCCCGAGAAGTCGACCTTCATAAACAACTGTTTCACTCTCTAAATATGAATCAGTGAAAATCCACTGATTGAAATCGTAGTTAGACATTTCACAGATTAATCAGTGATTTCGGAGTTATTCACTAATCAGTTCAGTAACACTAGAGTAGATCACGTCAAGCATCGCTTCTACATTTTTAAGTTAAGTGTTGTTGTTACTTTTTCACTTCAGTAGCAAGAAGAATTCCTTAATGATTTTTTTTCTAATTTTCGGGCTGTAAGTCTGCTCAATTAACTGCGGGAAAAATATACTCTAACTCGTATAGGAAGTACTTACTTAACGGGTGTGTACATGATAGTCCAATCTTGATATTAAAGTAATATGTGAGGTTGTTTGTCATTTAAAAGCATCAAAACTTTTCACCTTTTTCAACATTTGATAATATTTATGGATTTTAAGTTTTTACTATGATTCTTTTATTGAATATACTAAAATATTATTTTATTATGATTGCTAAATTGACATGGTTCAGTGCTGCCTTTCACTGATTGACAGTGATCCATTTCTAGCTATTTAAACCAGTGAAAAGATACTGAAAATCAGTGAAATTTCACTGATTCAGATTTAGAGAGCAGAAAAACTGTTTTTGCTTGGCAGAGCGACTGCCGGGTTAAAAATGAAATTAGTTTCATAATAATTAAAAATAATGTCAAAGATTTCGAACGATTTCAAAAGATTTGATAACGTTTTTAAAACATTTGAATAATACTAACTATAGTGGAAGCAAGAGAGAATGGTTACAAGAAGAATTAATTTGGGAGGTTCACTATCTATGTTACATGTCACACTAATACTACTTTTGCGTATCTCTCCTCCGTCAGTTTCTTCCTCTCATCGCACACATTGTTTCTATTTACGTAGTTTGAGCCTGCGCGTAAAAGGACTACAGACACACAATACGCTTTACTTTTTGCGGGAGAGACAAAAATGTTGCTATCGACCTGTGTAGTTTGTTTAACTTTCATTACCTTGACCTATTTTTCTCACTGTATTTTAATTAAATTTGCTCTCTTCCTTCTGCTTCGTTCCTTGAAATTTTCTAGAATCCCTGCTTGAGCAGCAATTTAAAAATAATAATGAAGCTCTGCAAGACATCAAAATATTGATACTAATTGAAAATTTGTCAGAAGAGTTTTGAATCAACTTTCCAAGCATTTGAAAGGTGGTAAGCAGACGCGAAGGTCCGACGGTCAGACGGGTGATCAGGAAGGAGCCAGCGGACCGGATCAGAGCGGCATTAAACGAAATTAAGCAATTAACCATTTAATCGAATTAGCACACCATGCGTGGTTGAACAGCCTATATAGCTCGACTCGTTCGGATGGAACGCCGGTTAGCAGGTCAGGATTCTGCCGGACGGATTCTGACATCCTTAATTAATTACCGACCCTTGAAAACCTACACCGGCACAAGAAATAGGGGCCGTCGAACTGGGATCGCTGTCCCGGTCCAGATACATTTGCAGATCGATGGACTTCTTTTCTTTCGCACCGAATCTTCCCTGCGGATAAGAAACATATCGCGACTTATACGGACACGTGGGTTAGTTCGATCCGGATGCCTGCTTTAATTGAGCGATTGTACTGGGTGATACACTCGAATTTGATTTATTATTTCTATTAAATAGATTATAAAAAATATTTATTCACAGAAAGAATACAATTGGAAATGCTCGTCTGAATCTCGGAATTTAATAGAGTTAACGCCGGGATATCAAATCGTTGCATTCCATGCCGATTATCAAATTTTGATAAAAATGATCCACTTTTGCGGATTGAAAATTATTTTTGCACAACTTAACTTATATCTGTCGAGATCTGGGAGTTACGAATCCTACTTACGGAAGATTTACAATTTATTAGGACCAACAAGAAGTGTTATCGAAAAAGTTTTCAACCGACTGACTGAATTTGTAATAAAAGGAAAATAAACCTAACCCAAAATCCGTTCCTTTTTAAGCTTTAATTTGAATTTTCAAGGCGAAAAGAGGAATATTTTTGAATACAGTATAATTTAAAAAAAAGTTTAATTTCGACCAAAAAATATATTTTTCTGCTAAAATAGTTACAATTTTTAGCAAATAAATGATTTTTTAACGAGAGAAGAAGAATTTTCTACAATTAAAAAGATAAATTGCTAGCTAAAAATGGAGTGCTTAAAATTACTGTTAGAAAAAATATTACTTTTTAACGAAAAAAAAAACCAAACCAAACAAATCAATTTTAAATTAAAAGTTAATAATCTTCAAGCATAAAAAATTAATTTTTAACAAAGTATTTCTATTTTCGATCGAATAATTAAGATTTCAAATAAAAAAGATCAATTTACACTTAAAACAGTAAACTTAAACTTTCAGTCAAGAAAACTAATGTTTATTAACAATAAATTTCACAAAGAAGTTTAAATTTTTAACCATAGAGGCGAATTTTCAAATAAAATGATTAATCTTTAACAAGAAAGCTTCATTTAGAATGAAAAAGATAAGTTTTCAACAAAAAATAAAAAAGTTAAATTTTCAACAAAATAGGTAAATTTCAACCAAAATATGAAATCTCGTTCAATCCCTTAAATGTATGAAAACACTTAAACCATACTTAGACTTTTGAAGCCCTTTAAAATCTTTATTAAACACCTGAAACTCTGAGAAATTCTGTACTATTCCCTAGAATATTTTAAAACTCATTGAAAAATTTCAAAATATCCTTCAAGTATCTCTTATTTTTCAAATCTTCTCAAATTGGTTTAAATCCATAAAATCTCAAAATAGTCTTCAAAATTTGTTGAAATATTCTTGAATCACATGAAATCCTGATAAAATCTGTGAAATCTCTTGAAGTATTTTGAAGGTGCTTAAAATCCGTCTGAGGTGCTGTGAAATCTATTGAAATATTTTGAAATGTCTCAAAAAAAAATTAATAAGTACTTAACAACATTTTTTTACCTTCTAGCCTGTTTAAAATGATTTTTAAATCGAATCTCGAAATTGAATCTTACTCGCAAATTTGAGCGCGCCTAGGGTGCGCGACGGTTGGTTCTCGCGCTTCGCGCTCGATTATGTATGTACCTCGCGCTACGCGCTCGGTCCTTATATTTCTCCCGCATTTGAGGACATAAATTTTAAAATCAAAGGTCAACGGACTGACAACTGTAATTTTATGATTTTGATCTCTCTTTTGTTAAAGCGCTTTCGGCTTTAACGAACACATTCTCATCACGTATCTCGCGCTTCACACTCGATTTTTCCAAAATGTCAACTTTTCTACATTATACACAACACTTTTATATTAAATATGATACATTTTTTATGTAACTTTACTTGGAATTGCTTATTCAAAAATTGCAAAATAAAGAGCAAATTGTATTTATCATGATTATTTTTATATTTGTTTCTTATTTTGCTTTAAATTGTATTTTAAGCTGCGCTTAATCATGTATCATTTCAATAAATTTAAATCATTACAATTCATAACATGCATAAAAATTAAATAATACTGATTCTTATTTCCTTGTTTTTATCATTTATTTTTACTTTTAATTTTGTTTTTTTACGTTTAAATTAAAAATACTGTGCGTCTGTATAGGGCCTAA
>NC_046659.1:84023075-84040033 GCF_010883055.1 Belonocnema kinseyi | reverse complement strand
AGGGCGCATACTTTGAATAAAATATTTGTTATCATTCTCTTGAAATAAATGTATTTTTTTCTTGAAAAAATACCGGTTTCATATGTATACACCTGGTATATATATGGTCCTATATAGGATCCTGTGTCCTCTTTCGTCTTTTCTGTCCTTTTACCGAAAATTTAATTTTGTTATCTTTATTCTTATTTTTTTACAATTAAAAGAAAATCCACTCTGTCCTATCTAAAAATGATTAATAATAAATTAATAGATTTTTTCAGGCACCCTTTTTTTCTGTTAATTTTGGTTTATACGTTGTGACATTTTCAAAAAAATTATATATTTTCACTTTGAATGTTAATTTTTACGCCTACAGCAAGAACTACGTGTCCTATAAAAAATTTTAGCTCTTTTTTGGATGAACAAGTTTTGTCTCATTTTTTCCGTAACTTGTGTCGCTAGTCCAAAAAATTTTATTTTTTTATTTTTAATGTTTTTTTTTTACGACTAAAAACAAAATCTACGCATCCTATCGAAAAATGATTTATTATAAATTTGTAGGTCTTTCCAGGGCTCAAGATTTTAGCTCATTCATTTTTTTCGCATCTTGTATAGTTTTACCAAAAAATGGAATTTTTTTGATTTTTCATTATTTTTGGTACAATCATATTTGGAATTTTTGACTATTCGACCAAATTAAAAAAGTTGTTATCGTAAGCTTGTAAGACTTTCAGAAAGAAACGTTTTTCTTTTCGTGGCTTTTTTTCATATCGTGCGTTGTTTGGCTTAAAATGTTCATCTTAGTTTGTTTTTTTGGATTTTTAAAATGCTCTAACTCTGATAATTTTGTTTTTACAGAAAAAAGTCATGGAAATAAATTGTTTGCGTTTCTGAATACTATGAATAATTGTACATAGAATTTTAAAATCTGGAAAAAATGTGGTTTCAAAAATTTTTTATACGATCAAATTTTGAATTTTCCACATTTTAAGAAAAATCAAAAAGGTGTTTTAACAATCTTATGGGGCATTGGAAAAGAAACATTTTTCTTATCTTGACTTTTTTTCATATTATGCGTTATTTGGCTTAAAATGTTGATATTCGTGTGTTTTTTTTAATTTTGTAAATACTATAACTGTGGCAAATTTTGGTTTTATAAAAAAAGTCATTTGGATAAATTGTTCGTCTGGTTCAATGCTATGAATATCCGCACAGACAATTTTTGAATTTAAAAAAAGTGATCTCAAAAATGTTCAAAATACGTTCTCTTTTTGAATTTTCGCCCAAAATAGCTGGCTAATGAACCTGACCTTCATTTTAGGACACGAAAAGAGTATACCAAAGTTTATTCGAATATGTCAATTGTTTCGAAAGTTATCGTGCTACAAACTAAAAATCGACACACACACACAGAGGCAGACACATTCGTAAAAACCTGTTTTTCGGATTTAGGGGGTCTAAAAACGTGGACAATTGACAAAAACGGGGGGGGGGGAGGGATTTTAGACAATTCTTATACCTTCTCTTGATGAGAATGTAAAAATTAATATTTTGAAATTTTTCGAATCTTATTTCAAGTATTTCTAAAGTTGTTTAATTTTGAAAAATGTAGGCTTTAAAATCTTGTACATGTTGCTTTAAAATTTTAGAAAATTATTTGAAATTTTCCCTGTGATTTTAAAACTTTTATATTTTTTATACCGCTTCAAATTCAATGTGCTTAAAATAATAAAAATCCTGAAAAATTAAAAAATTGACTTACAATCTTCCAGATTATATTTCAAAACATTTTTAAATCTTCGAAAATTACAAGTATTGATTTTAGAACTACAAAAATACACCATTTAAAATTTGTCCAGTGATCTTTGAAGAAAAAATTCTCCTTTAATCTTTCATAATCATGAAAAAGCTTCTAACATTTTTTTTTCTAATTCTGCAAAATCAATTTTTACTCATAATTTAATTTTTCTGAATTATTTCCATATATTATAAAATCATCTACAAATCAAATTATCTATTTTATCAATAATCTTCAGAAATATTTAGAAATAAAATTTCTGATCAAGTGAAAAGCATTTATATATTTTGATTTATGAAATTGATGTTTTAGAAAATTTGAACTCTTTGTTAATATATAAGTAAATTGAAAACAGCCACTAAAAGTCATATTCAAGAAGTGTTATAGCCAATCAGGTATTCGGAAAAAATGTGTCCGATATTTTCTAGATATTTCACAACATCACTTTCTTTATATAAGATTCACAAAAATAAATTTCTAAAGGGTTCGAACTGGTCCACAGTAGTTTGAGTGACCGTTTGATAAACCGTGTCATACATGGCACCAGCTATTTGCTTAATCTCGTTTGACAGGGGATTGACATGGTGTTGTGACGGCATGGAGCGTCAGTCTTTCCGCCTTGAACCCTCTGTCATAAAAGCCGATCTATTTCTTATAATAGACGAGCCCATGTTATATGTATTGGTCGTAGCAGGTACCGGTTTGGTGGTCAAATACTCGTTTCAATCTGTCGTTAACACACCGATATCCCGCTCTTGAAATAACCCAAAATGCAGATAAGAATCACTGCTCGTTTCTCCGCATTGTGGTCGTTTAGTCGAGCGTGCGTAATTCTCCGTCCTGCGTATACAGCCATGTGAGTAAATTTTTCGGGGGTACCATGTAAGCGAAGAAGACGTACTTTTTTTCCTGTTTTCGATTTAGCAAAAATCGGCGAAGGACGCATACTTTATCCCACATAGCTTTTTCTCTCTTTCGAATGAATGAAACCTGCATTCTGGAAACCGTATGATTTATGGTACCTCTGTTCCCCGAAATCAATGTGTGGAACTAATTAAAATTATGCTGATTTCGTTACCAATGGTCACGATTATTATAATGCTGTAATTTTGAAGAAAGGCTCTATCTACATTTGGAGTCGAATGGAGATTTTGAAGGAAACGGTATTGCATTTTTACTGATTTGTATATTTCAATATATGATTGGTTTTAAAAAAGCCTATTGTTCTTAAATAACTTGAACCTGCTCTTTTCATTGATGCAAAATAGCATTTATTTCTACGTACTAAGTACTATTTACCATGCCTTTCATGTAGATAGGGTTTTCTTCACTCGGCACGAGCCTTTTTTAACAGTTGGACAGTAGATCAAAGACGTATTTAATATAGATGGGTTCACACTTAATATCAAGTGATCATTTTAGAAGATTTCGAATGCTTCAATATGAAATGGATCAATTTAAAAAGTATAAGTTTCAAACTTAACGTTCTTTTTTGAATGTTTCTAATTAGAAATGTTCAATTTTCAAAAACTGTTTGAAATATTTCAATTACAAGGTTTCCAATTATAAACTATTCAATTTCAGAAACCGATGATTTAATTTTTGTAATTAACCGAATGGATGGATTGTTGAGAAGGTAAATGATGTTTAAATCAAAGTATGAATTGTTTGTATTAAACATTTTTTCCCGGCAGCTTTGCAGATGTGAGAATATTGTTCCTCAGCCAGGCATATGTTTGTGAGCATGTTTCTTTTTTAGAGACAAGGAAGACACGGACTGAGGACAACGGAGCATGAATTTCCGTTGGTCAGGTCGATGGCCGGCGATCCCCGAAAGAAAGAAATCGCGGGCATAATTAGCGAATGATTGATCGATGCGTGTCGACGTAGCTATGCATGCGCATTGCTCCAGCCTCTTCAACCTTCTCTCTTCTTACTTTCGGACTTTTTCTTTTACCTTAATTTAGTGTCCTCGTATACGCGTATGTATGTAGGTGCGTTTCTGGTAAGCGCGCCGACGGACGTACGACAATGCGTTACCGGACTTCTGTATCACAACTTACACATTCCTACCCAAACGTCTCATTACCCTCGTTTTTCGTTAACCAATTGTCATGTTTTACTCTTCTTAAAAGGATACCAATTTGGCTTTTTCAGTCAAACTTTTTTCTGCAAATGAAGCCTACGGGCCTCAGACTCATTTAAGAAATTCAGAATAGTGTCAATAGTCTACGGATAAACATGGTTGGTTGGGGCAGCAAGCGTTTTATTAGTAGAGATGGTATTCGCTCCGACAACTACTTTGATGATAACAATAACTAACCAGTTTTGTAAGGCAACAATCCTTCGTTAGTACTCCCACGTAGATCATATTAGTAGCAATAGTAAATGTAAGCCTAACAAATAAAAGTAGACATATTTACCATAAATGTATTTTACAGCAAATAAAAGTGGTAAAGGTTAAAAGTTTTGTTCCTAGATGACATTGGAAGAAATGAAACCTAAACAGTGATAATACACTGGCAACAATGGTTGGTTGGGACTACAAGCTTTTTATTAGTAGAGATATCATTAACTGCGACAACTAGCTAAAATTAACTGACCAGCTTTGTGTGGCAACGAATCTCAGTTAGTATTCAGTTAGTATACTTAGTTCATACTGATAATGGTAGTAATCGTAACCCCAAACAATAAAAGCATAAGCACATTTACCACCAAAGTATTTTTCAACAAATAAAAGTAGTATAGTCTATTTTTAGTACTAAAGATTTGTTCCTTGGTGACGTTGGTAGACCTGAAACCTGAGCAGTGCCAACAACATTAAAGTAGCATGGCAGCGGTATACAAGTACTCGGCCTCACTAATTTATTGGTTCTCCTAACCAACCATTCTTTTCAGTATAAAATAAGTTTTAGAAAATTTTAACAAAATAGTGTCATAAAATTTCCCAAATATCAAATAGAGAATTGAACTATTTTTTAAATCTGGTACGCGCCTCAGATAGCATGAAGTTCATGGAGGCATTAGCATTTATTTTAAATTTGTTGCTTTTAATAGTTTTCCCAGCATTTAAAAAATGTACAGCGGGTTCGTAACTCACTGTTACGTTCGTTATAAATTTATGAAAAAATATGCTTGGAAATTCATTATAGGCCTTTAAATATTTTCCCGTTATGAATGTCTAATAATTTGTTCGCGATTCTATGAAAATCATGACGGAAAATAACTATTAGCAACTCCGCATAAAAACAAATGATATTGATATATTGAACTAAGCGATGCAGACAGTAAATAAATTACAGACGTATTTATTGACCTAATGTGGGATATCAGGTTATTTAACGGGTTTCTAAGAATTTCAATAATTTCAAAGGATTGGAAGACTTTTAAACTATTTACAAAAATATCCAAAGTATATCAAAAGAATAAAAAGTTTTCAAGGAAAATATAAGTATTTCATAGTGTTTTTAAAGATTATAAGGTATTTCAACGAATTCCACAAAAATAAAGATGAAGGGATTTTGAAAAACCGCCAAAAATTTAAAATGATTTCCTGGAGTGCAAGAGATTTGAAAGAATTTTCACTATTTAAACAAATTCCAAAGAACTACAAGAGTTTTCGAAAATTTCAAGAATTTAAAAAATTGTTGTATGATTTATAAACATTTAAAATATTTCTAGGAATTTGATCGGTTAAAAAAAAACTTAAATAAATACATCAAATTTCATGTATGTAGAAGGGCTTTCCAATTATCTCTATGCATTTTAATGGATTATAGGGATTTGAACTGTTATTTTTTCCAGACAAGTTCAATGAATAAATTTAATTTATATTGAAGAAATTGCAAATAATTTTTACTTATTTTAGTATATTTATACGATTTCAAACAAATTGAATGGATTTTAAGGGATTTTAATTTTCTACATAGCTACATAACTATATGAAATAAAATTATTTTATTTTAAGGGATTTGCTCGTATTTTAAGAATTTGAAGAGATATGATGGAATAAAAAAACGTGTAGATGATTGAAAAGATTATTAAGTCATTTAGGAGATTCAAACGATTTCTAAAAATTTTGAAACATTCCAAGACATGTCAAAAAACCTAAAAAATGCCTGGAAAACTGGTAAATAATTTAAAATCCCTAAAAATGTTCAACATCCCTTAAAATCCTCAGGAATTCCTTAAAACACTATAATTTCTTTTTAAGTGCTACGAATTCTTTAAATCTGGCAAAATCCCGTGGAATGACTGAAAGTTATTTGGAATCTCCTCAAATGTTTTTAATATCATTTATATCTTGCATTATTTTTTAAATCCTTGAGAATTTTCTAAACTCCTTCGAAATTATTTGACGACCTTTAAAAATTTTGAAAAGTCTTTTAATTTAATTATTACATTTGTTTAAATATCGGAAACTCTTAATGTCTTTTAAAATTTATTTTAAACTGTTTATATTCTTGAATTTTCCTGAGATCCCATAAAGAGATCCTTTAAAATCCCTAAAAGTTCCCTAAAATTTAATTCCATTTCAGCAATTACCTAAGGTGCTTTTTAGAAATTATTTGATGTTCCAAAAATTCCTTTAAATCTTTTGACATCTTTAAATACCTTTTTAAATGTTTTTAATTACTTGAAACTCTTTAAGACCTTTTAAAATTCTTTGAAATATGTTAAATTCTCTAAAGTCTTTTGGAATATGTAAAAACACTTTTAAAGCTTTGAAACCCCATACAATCCTTTTAAGCTCCCAAACTGGCTTGAAATAATTTTGAAAATTTGGAAATTTCTTTAAATCTTTTCCAATTTCCAAAATTTTTAAATCGTTTGATATTTCCCATTTTCAGATAGCGGATGTTATTTTATGCAATCTAGAAAAGAAATTTAAAGAGAAGTGAAAAAATAGCCACAGTGAGCAATTTGAAAAAAAGTAGCATTAGTGTCCTTTTTTTTGAAAATTAAAAAGTCCAAAAGTCGTGAGTAAGTATAGATAAATACTGGATTTCGAGGTAGCATTTTATAAGAGGGCAATAAACGAAACAATCTCGAAGGATTACAGAAAACGCGGATCACCCAAATATCCACAGAATCAAGGAGGCTTCATACATTTCAAGAAAGTTTCAGCTTTGGAGGAATTTCGTGAAATAAGTTGGAATTAATTTATTCATTTAATACTCGAGTTGTGATAACGAACCAGACTAATCCTCAAGACAAATCCCAATTTTAAGGTCTCCTGCTAACCTGGCGAAAAGACTTTCTTACATGAGTGATCAAATTTAGAGGATGCTGGAGAGGTTCTGAGAGGACGAGGTCCATCCAAAGTTATCTGTAACGATTATTAGAATGAAAGTCGATAAAGATAGGGATTACCGGTCTTGAATCCTGTAAAATTCTACCGAGCCGAAATCTCTTCATGTCATTTTACGACTTTGTTTTGAATTTCGTGTCTTACTGCATCCCAGACATTTTATGCTGATCAACGACTTGATAATTGAATTTTATTTTTGCTGTACCTTACCATTAGTAAGGCTACTTCAGATTCTGGTTGGAAGCACTTACCTGGAACAGAAAAACATTTCGATTTTAGAATACATTTTATTTTTAGGAATAATTCTCTTTTAATGGTTTTAGCTATATAGGCGATGTGTGTGTAACTCGGGTTCGGTTCCTCACTTATGCAACTTTTTTATGTTAAATTATTAATATATAGTCCAGAGTTGTGTAATTTTTGAAAAAGAAGAATGAGCTGTTTTAAAATCAAAGATCAATGCCCAATTTCATGCAATTGAAACACAAGCAGATCGAAAGACTTGATATAAATATGTATATAGAGGGCGCTGACGCATGCGGTCACGAATACAAAACCAACCATGGAAAGGGGGTTCAGTAGAATGGGTAGCAACTGCATGTTAATCGAATGCGCATCCGAATACGGAAAAAGGATGGAAGCCGTCAACTTTCGTATACCATTCTTACGTCCTCCCTTCTCAGTTACCTCCCTATTTATTTGCCTCTTTCTCGTCATCGAACCGCTTGTCGTTATCCTTGCCGAAATATGGATACTGCATGAGAAACGGAAATGAAAGGTAGTATGCCATAAGGGCCTAACCAGTCCTTTGCACCATTTTACACTTAATAATTACATAACACTACATTTCACAAATGTGTAAGAATGTCGTCATACCCTGCTAATACTGTCAAAGTCTCAGCCTGAGTCGAAGAGCGAAGAATGGAGAGAAAGAGAGGGAGAAAGGAAGAGTGCGTGAGAGGAGAGGAAGAGAACGAGAGAACAAGTGCCAAATTAAACCGTGAAAAGCTTGATTAGAAAATGTTATTAGGTTCTTAAAAAATGATGAAGTTTATTTTTTTTTGCTCAAGGGACACGTTTTCGCAAATTTGGCTGGCATAAAAAATCCAATTTTCAATTTTAAAAAAGTGATAATTTTCTTTTTTGGCTATTGAGTCAGTCGTAATTAGCTGTTCAGCTGAATCTTCTAAACATTCCTGGAAAACTCGTCAATCTTTATAATTCTTTGAAATCGGTGGAAATTCCTTGAAATCTTATCATTTCTTTCGTAATCTTATAATCTTATAAACCTTTAAATATGGTGAAATCTATTTAAATTTCTAGGATCCTTACAAATTTTTAGAAATCCCTAGAAGTCCCTAAAAATTCAATTTAATTATTTCCATAAAGTTCTCTAGACATCCACCCGAGTCCCTTAAAATTATTGAAATATCATTAATCAGGCACGTTTTCAAAATCCTTTAAAATTTTCTGAATTTATACGAAAATATTTCAAAAACCTTAAAAATGTCTATGTTTTCAACTTCAAATCTCTTAATTAGGATTCTTTTTGAAATTCTACAATATCAAGAATTTAAATAAAACAAAAAACCATTTTCAATGTCACACTTTGTTTTTATTCGATTTTGAACATTTTTAAATTGATATTTTTCATTTTCAAATATAAATTAATCAAATTTCGGATTTTCAACTGCTTTTAATTTGTAATAATACATTTTTAAATAATCGCCAATAATAAGGAAATGTGAATTCCTTCATTTGTCTTAATCGAAAATGAAATTATTCGAATCTGAGCGTTTTCAAATTTAAACGTACATTATTAAACGTCACCAGTATTCACAGGTACCCATTGTTGTTCACAATAGGTTAAAAGGTGAATTTAAACAAAGTCCCACGAAATTCTTTAAAAACCCTTAAACAAGTTAAAATCTTGTTAACCTTTACTTTTGTTTCAATAAACTCTTAATTTCTTAAAATCCTCTGAAATCCATTTAAACTGATAAAATCCATTAAATCTTGTAAAGCCCACAGTAATCCAACCATAATCAAGTAAAATCCCGTAGAATATCTTAAAATCGGTAATATCTTTAGAAATTTCTCTAGAAATGAGCGAATCTTTTTAATCCTCTGTAATTCCACAAAATCTGAAAGAGCCATTTGAAATGCCATGAAATCTATAGTATTTTCTGAATTTTTTAAAAAATATTTTGAAATATTTTGAAAAATAAACTTAAAATTCTTGAATTCTGTTGAAATTCTCTGAAATCCCTGGTAAACTTTTTAATTTTAATTAAATCTCTTGAAATATATATAAATTCTTTATAATCTTTTAATTCCTTTAGAAATACTATGAAACTCTCAAATATTTCAAAATTCTTTGGAATCTTCGAATCTCTTGAATCTTACGTAAATCAGTTAAAATTTCTTAGAAATTTGTAAAACTTTTGACATTTTCTAAAATCTGTCTAAAGTCTTTGAAATTTCATGGAATTCCACGAAGCCTTTTAAAACACACTGTATTCTTTAAAATCCTTTAAAAATTTTAAACTATCTTAAATCTGGTGAAATCCCTAGAAATCTTGTAAAATCGCGTACAACATCTTGAAATATCCAATATCCTTTGAAATTCCTTTACAAATATTTATATCCTAGTAATCCAATGACGCGCCATAAAATCAAATGGAATCTTTTATATCTTTCTAAAGCCCCTTGGACTTTTTCAGATCCTAAAATTTCTTTGGAATCTTGTAAAATCACCTGAAATCTTACAAATTATTGGAAATCCATTAAAATTGAGGAAATATTTATTGTCCTTGCAG
Organism: Belonocnema kinseyi; assembly: GCF_010883055.1. Taxonomy (NCBI): domain Eukaryota; kingdom Metazoa; phylum Arthropoda; class Insecta; order Hymenoptera; family Cynipidae; genus Belonocnema; species Belonocnema kinseyi. The sequence continues at coordinate 84,030,126 of NC_046659.1, read as the reverse complement.
GCCCTATATAATCGTGTAGGTTTGGTAAAATCCCTACAAATTCTTTGAAATATTTAGAAATCCCTTGGATTAAAATGTTTTGAAACCTTTCAAATTTCTATAAATATTTTTTAATCTTCGAAAATCTCAAATTCTTAAAATTTTAAAAATGTCGATTTCTAGGTTTATAGTTTCGGACAGAACTCCTTATAGTTTTGATTGGATGTCAGTAAATCCATCTGTTCATCCGTCGTACTTTTTTCTCGCAAGGAAAACTGGTGGGAGGGGAAGTTGTAGGCAGTGAGGAGAAGTAGTGAAAAGGAAAGAAAGTAGGGTTCGACTGTTGCTGAACGACGAGGTGGTAAGGGGGGTAGGGTAAGAAAGAAAGTAGAATGTAGAGAGAAGTGGAAGTGGAAGCAGTGAACAGGAGTGGAAGTAAGAGAGGGGAGGGAAGAAGAAATCGACGAGGGAAATGAATTAGGGGAGTGAAAGTAGATGATGAGAGAGAATTAGTAGAGGAGCAGAAGGGAGTGAAATTAATGGGAGAGAGAAGTGTAGGAGGGGATTTTGAGGGGAGGAAGATATTAGGTATTACTGGCAGCATAGGATAGAAGAGGGGAGAGGGGTGGAGTGGTATGAGGTAGGAGTAGATTTAAATGATTTTATTAAAGTCTTTTTCTTTTTTTAGGCGCATGGCGCCTATTTTGACTAATTTTTAAGCACGCCCAAAAAGAGTGTAAAATAATTATGTGGTATGTCGGAGCCCGGGATTTTTTTTACTTATCGGGAATATGAAATTTTTTAAAACTGTGGTGGAATACGTGAATTTAATCTCATCACTTCTCCTCCCTGTTTCTCCTCTATTTTCCTCCAAACCCTAATTCCCACCCCCTCCTACATCTTCTCGCTTTTACTTATTTCCCTTCGCTTCCCAATATTTTTCATTCTCTTTTTTTAACGATTAAATCAATAATTTTATTTGAATTTAATTTTCATTCAAATTCCACACTCCTTTTAAATCGGCGCAATGGCGCCAGTGTGTGAACATAAATAAGCAAATACAAGAAGTTGGACCACTGGTCGCCGATTCGTCTGGTCCATCTCTTCTTTCTGTTCCCTTCTACTTGCACATGTCGTTCCAGGAACTGTTCCCTGGCGTCTTGACAAGAAAACAGGATAAGGAAAATTATTGGCGGATTTAAGTTCGACGTACCTCAGTATTCAGGGTGTCTCAATTCAGCAATAAAATTCGTGACCACCACCGTGCAGCTGCACAATAAATTAAACAAGACAACAAATATGCAGAGCAGATTCTGACGACTTTTTCATACTCTAATCTATTATTCTCTGTAAACTGTAATTTATTATTTCTCGAACATTTACCAAGTAGAGTTAATCCTAGATTCAAATGATAAATTCCTACATTGAATGAAGAAATAGAACTCCGTAAAGGATAAATTAAATATTTTTTTTACAATTCAAGCAGCAGAATAAAGGAATGCTACAAGCAGCTTACATCCTAAAGTGGAAAATCGAATTATCTGTATGTAGAGGATTGATTCATTCTGTGGATAAAGTTTGAGGGAAATAGAAATTCTGAAATCTTCTTTTGCTGATGCACGTCTAAGGCGTTCTTAGCTTCGATTTGCATCAGCGTTGGGGACATTCTCCTATCGAAAGCAATAAATTGGAATACAGAAACGGCGGAACTCACATTCAACGGGTGTTCTAGCCTGTCTATCAAGGCGACACTACTGATCTAAAGATATCCTTGTTCGGTGAGTTCACTACCTTGTTGGATAATTGGAATACGTTACGCGATTCTTTCTCAATGTTTTCCTAACGATGAAGTGACAGTTTCAGAAAAGGTGTTTTTATCTTCCTTAGGAAGGAAGAGGTTGACAAGAATGTAAAATATCAGAGTGGCTGCAAAACGTAATTTTCAAACTACTCTGATTTTTCCTTGCTTTTTTCCTGATTGTTCCTTAATTTCCTTTGACCATTCGTATTTAAAGAACAAACTTCTGATCTTATCATATTTTTATCATTTAACATTTTATAAATAGAATAAGAAAATTTTCCCAAAAAGTAACATTAAATGACTAATGTGCGTGAAATTAGAACGGACAAATGTTTATTTACTTAAAGAAATTCAAGTTAAAATTTTTTGAAATAATAACATATCGAAAAAAATATCATAGATTTCAGTACAGTTGATTACATTTTAAAAAATTTTGAGCGCATGAGAAGAATTAATTAAAAAATTCACAAAATACATGGTTAATTAGAAAAAAATCCCTCACTGAATTAAATTGGAATTCAATGAGTTAGAAATGCGTTTAGAAAACTTCCAGGAAATTCCAAGAATTTGATGAAATACTTTAGAATTCAAGGTGAATATTTTAAGACTCGAAGATGAATTAGAAAAAAAACAACTAAAAAAATGCAATGAATTGAGCAGATTTATGTGGGTTGAAATTTAAAAGTGTTCGAGACAAATAAATAACAATTCGTTACATTAATTCTGCTGATATTTTCTGAAATCTTCGAAAATTTATTAAAATAGCTTGACAGCTTTTAAAATTCCATAAAACCATTGTAATATTCGGAAATCTTATAAGGTCCCTTGAGATCTTTTCAAATATCTTAAAATCGTATAGGATCTGTAAAATCATTCCATATCTTTTAAAATTCTAGAAAATGCTTGAAATTCCTTAAAATCATAAGACTGCCCGGAAACCCCTTCGCATTACTAAGAGTAATAAAAAATGCCTTGGTCTCTTTTCAAATTCCCTAAACTGATTAAAATCCTTTATATCTTTTAATATCCTTTGAGATCGTTTAAGGCTCTTAAAATTAGTGAAATCAATAACAAAATTCTGGAATATTTTCAAATTCCCTAAAATATTAAAAATTCTGTTAAATATTTTAAAGTTCTTGGAAAATTTTGAAAGTTCTTGAAAGTGCCTCAAAATGGTTCAAAATACCATAAAATATTTCAAATCCTTTGAGAGTCTCTGAAATTACCATGAAACTTTGTAAAGATCTTGAAAATTCCCTAAACTTTAAAATACTATCCTAACTCAAAAAAATGTTTGTTTAAATCAAACAAATTCTTTCTTTGATATATGGCCAAACAAATATTTCATTGATTAAAACAAAACATGTTTGATTCAAACAGACCAATGTTGAATTCAAACAGAATTTACTCGAATCAAACAAATTCTTGCTTTGATATAGGGCCAAACAAATATTTGTTGGATTTAAAAAAAGCAAAATTTTTTTGGGTAAAGCTACTTCAAAAATCTTTCAAATATTTAAAAATCTCTTGACAATTTTTAAAGCGATTAAAAGTTTATAGCAACTTTGAAAAAAACCTAAAAAATGTTTAAATTATTTGAAATCTCTTTATTAATCTCTATATTAAATATTATACAATTGTTTAAAATACATTAGGAGCTTTAAATATCCCTTTAAGTAATTTAAATCATTTGAAATCTTATAAAATCCCTTGGAATCATTTTAAATAACCTTAAACCTCATAAGTCCTATAACATTGTTTCATATTTTTCGAAATTTTAGTAAATTCTTTAAAACCCCCAAAAAATTGATTTAAAACTAGAATTATTCAAATTTTTTGGAAATTACTTGGAACTTTTTTTATCTTTTAAATATGCCCTAGAATGTATTAAATATACAAAAATACTTCAAATCTTATGAAATATTTTTAAATTCCAATACGAATAGTTAAAGATCTTCAAAATCCCTGGAGGTTTTAAAAATATCCTTAAACCTTTAAAAATATTTGTAATGCCTTCAAATAATTTAATCCTGAATATGAAATCTCTAAACGATATTGTCGATTTCGATTGTCACACTACTCGATTTTCATTGCTATATGCGTGAGACACGAGTTGGGAATGGGCTAGACAGAGTTGGAAAATATTGAAAAAATTGTCACGATTGCTCGTTCTTTGATAGCTACACGCGTGCGAAAGGGACACTCGTGAGTCACCGTGAGTTAGACAGTAATGGAACGTTACACGCGTTTTCTTGAAGTTAAATGATCCCAACGAATCTGGTTTGATCTGCGCTTGCTTGGATTTGAGTGACGTTCATCGGCTACGATGCGCGTCTGTACTTGATTTTTAAATACGTACGCGAACTAGAGCCAATGAGCGACGCACAGTTCAAGCATGCGCAAGTATTTTTGGATCACTGTGGGAATAATAATCGAATTAAATTTCGAGGTCGCTAATACTAATCAACGCTTCTCATTTACCACCACCTTTCCACCTGTACGACTGCAATCGCAATACAGGGCATCTGCTTGTTATATATGATCGTATTTTTATTTTAAGTTCGGAAAGAACATTTTAAAGCCTTCAAAGCATTTGAACGAGTTATCTGGACCATTAAATATATCTACCTGAGTGCCTGCGGAGAATTTCTCCGAGCTTCTCAGAGCCTTGAGAATCTTTAGCATATACTCTGAGATTTCTATCGGTAGGGTTAGTATATTTTTAGTTATAAGTTAATGTTTAATTTATTATTTGTCATTAATATAAACATTAACATTAAGTAATATTTCTATACAGCATGGATTTTGTTATTAAAGTCCATTGCTAGTGGAAAATGCGATAACAACTTTTGAAATTTTGAGGTCGGGAATTAATGTTAGAATACAAAAGCGAACTGCTGGTCGCAGAATTAGATAATTTCGGCCATTTTAATGTCAATCTTCCGTATATATCTACAAAAATCTACCAGATATTATTTTTTGCTATGAAAGGTAAGGAAAATGTATTACAAAAACTTTAAGAAAGTTAAGCTTTTACTGAAATTTTTCTTACAAGTTACACAAAGATTTCATTCAAATTTAAAAAATGTTTGGTGGAAAAACAGAAACTATTTTAATCAGGATTAAAATAAAAAATAGCTTTTTATGTTTTCATCTCATGTCTTTTTGATAAATTTGTTTACTGCGAGCAGTTCGCTCTTGAATTGCAAAATGTAATATTAACTTCAAAACCTCAATAAGTTGCTACCACATTTTTTATCAGCAATGAAATTTTATAAAAAATTCCATGCACCACAGGAATAATACTTAATGTTTATATTCAATCCAAATAATAACTAAAACATTAACTTATAACTAAAAATACACCAATGTTACACTAACTTTACTCAATATCAGAAAAGTACTATTAAACTCCTTGTACTTGACCTTCACAACAAAACAGCTGTATAAAATGTATAGGCTTCCAATGTTTTATGTGCTTTTAAATAATATATGGTTTAAGAAATGTGGGATTGAATGAATTATGTTCAGGTTTATGGATGGATCGGGTCTTCATATTTATATTTCTAACAAAAACATAAATTTTCAACAAAATACGGGAATTTCCAAACAAATAATTCCATTTTGAACAAAAAAAATCAAGTTTCAATAAAAAATATCAAATTTTAAACAAAAATAGAATAATTCAGTTTTTAGTATATAAAACTTAATATTCAATAAAAAAATGAAATTTTCTACAGGTTATTTAAAATTTCAACTAAAACAGGCGAATTAGACAGCAAATAGTAAAAGTTTTAACAAAAAAGATGAAATTTCAATCACAAAGATTAATTTTCTATTTAAAAACGTCTGTTTTAACAAATAAACAAATAATAGAATTTTCAATCCAAGTACAATAATATATAAAGTATTCAAAATAAGATAGAATTTATTTAAATTCAGGCAGGTTCTACACATTATATAGCAGAATCTTTCAGCGATTAACATTTTTTATAGTAAATTATGCAAGACGTTTTTTCTGATATGAGACAAAAAAATGGAATTTGGACATCTATGTTAAGAATAATAAAAACAGATTAATTCTTTAACCATAAAATAATTTTTAATAGAAAAGATGAAGTTTCAATTAAAAATATCAAATTTTAAACAAAAATAGAATAATTTAGTTTTTATTTTATAAAAGTTAATATTCAATCCAAAAAATGAAATTTTCTACACTAAATAGTAAATAGTAAAACGCTAAATAGTAAAATTTTTGACAAAAAAGATGAATTTTTAATCACAACGATTGATTTTTAATTAGACAAAATTGGTTAAAAACAAATAATAGAATTATCAACTAAATTAATTTTCAATGCAAGAAAAATATTATAAAAAGAATTTAAAATAAAATAGAATTTACTTACAACCAGGAAGGTTCTACACATTATTTAGCAGAATCTCTCAGCGATAAAAATTCTTTTATAGTAAAGTATGCAAGACGTTTTTTTCCGATCTGAGACAAAAAAAATCGAATTTGAGCATCTATGTTAAGAATAATGAAAAACAGATTGATTTTTCACCCATAAAATAATTTTTAACAAAAAAGATGTTTTAATTAAAACAGATGAACTTCTCACCAAATAGTAAAAGTTTTGACAAAAAAGATGAATTTTCAATCACAAAGATTAATTTTCTATTAAAGAAAATCTTTTTTAACAAATAATAGAATTATCAACTGAATTAATTTTCAATGCAAGAGCAATATTATAAAAAGAATTAAAAATAAAATAGAATTTACTTATAACCAGGCAGGTTCGACACGTTATTTAGCAGAATCTGTCATCGATTAAAATTCTTTTATAGTAAATTACGCAAGATGAAGTTTAAACAAAAAATATCAAATTTTAAACAAAAATAGAATAATTCAGTTTGCAGTTTGTAAAAGTTAATATTCGATCAAAAAATGAAATTGTTTACAGATTATTTTAAATTTTAATTGAAAGAGAAGAACTTGACATCAAAGAGCAAAAGTTTTAACAAAAAAGATGATATTTCAAACACAAAGATTAATTTTCTATTTTAAAACATTGTTTTAAACAAATAATAGAATTTTCAACTTAATTAGTTTTCAATGCAAGAACAAGACAAAATAATCGAATTTGGACATCTATGCTAGGAATAATAAAGAACAGATTAATTTTTTACCCATAACATTAATTCTCTACAAAAAAAAAACGATTAGTTTTCAACCAACAATGATATAATTAAAATTTTCCTTAGACATGAATT
>NC_046659.1:84016915-84022975 GCF_010883055.1 Belonocnema kinseyi | reverse complement strand
AATTGATTTTTCAACACAAAAATATCAATTTGTGATTCAAAATTTCAATTTTTTACCGAAAGTGGGAGAGTTAAATTTTTAGTTAAAGAATTTAATTTTTAAGAGCAAAAAAACGGAATGTGCAACTTAATAGTTTTGTTCTCAATGACAAAGATGAATTTTCAAACGAGAAGACTAATTTCCTACCGCAATAAGGAATTTTCATCGAAATATGTGCATTTTCAAACCAAAGGGTTGAATTTTCAACTAAAAAAGATAAATTTTTAATTTCAAATATCAATTCTCTACCAAAAATGCTATAATCCATTTTTATTTTATATAAATTAATTTCGGACTAACTATGAAGGAATTTTCAAAAAAATAATAATTGAACTCTCAATGAAGAAAATTTTTAACAAAAAAAGATCAATTTTTTAAAAATATCCTTTTTCTATCAAAAATGGTATAATCGACTTTTCTCTTAAAGAAATTAGTTTTTCACAAAAAAACGAATTTTTCATGTAATAATAGAATCCTCGAAAAAAAGATAAAATTCCAATTAAGAAGTTTATTTTTCTACCAAAAATAACGAATTTTCAACAAAATTCTGAATTTCGAAGTATTGCATCAAAACAGATAAATTTATTTCCAAATAGTTCAATCTTTAACGAAAAAAGGTCGATTTTAAATCAAAAGGATTCATTTTCTACCAAAAAATAAAAATTAAAAAAATTTAATTATTAAGTACAAAAGGTCAATTTTCAATTTAAAATATCAATTTTCAACCAAAAATAGTAGAATCAAAATTTCTTTTAAACAGATTTGCTTTTCACAACTGAAAAGGATTTTTTTTAAATAACTCAATCCTTAATGAAAAATATTAATTTTCAACCAATAATATTACGTTTATACAAAAAATTACGAATTTTCTACAAAATCTAGAAAGTTTCAAACAAATATATGATTTTTACCTAAAAAAATATCATTTTTTAACCAAAAGTAATATAAGTAGATTTTATTGTTATAGAAATTAATAAAAAGAAATCTGAAGAAAATAGTTGAATTTCCAATCAAAAAGGTTCGTTTTGAACCGAAACAGATGAAGCCTCAATTATGAACTTAGTATTCAACGAAAAATTAAATAGTTCAGTTCTTAGTTAAAAAAATAATTTTCAACTTAAAGAAGTGCAATTAAAAAATAGCTGAGTTCTCTACCAAAACAGATTGCAATTAAAAATATCAATACGTTTTTAACAAAAAATGGAAAATTAAATTTTCACTTCAATAAATTAATGTTGAAAAAAAAAGAATTTTCAGAAAAATGGTTGAATCCTAAATCAGCAAAAAGAATTTTCAAACAAGAAGATTAATTTTATACTAAAAAATTTGCCCGCTTCGCCGGTACATTCTCATCGCGCGCTGCGCGAGCGGCTCGCTTTGCTTGCAATTTTGAGCGCGCCTAAGGCGCGCGACTGTTGGTTCGCGCGCTTCGCGCTCGACAATGTATTCATCTCGCGCTCGTTGCTGCATTTGTCTCGTCCTTTGCGCTCGGTCTTTGTATTTACCCCACATTTGTGCACACGAACCAAACATCGACAACTGTATTTTGGTGATTGTGAATTCTCCTTTGTTAAAGCTTCTTCGGCTGTAACGAACACATTCTAATCACGTATCTCGTGCTTCGCACTCGATTTTGTCCAAAATGTTAACTTTTCTATATTATGTTTAACACTTCTGTATCAAACTTATAATACATTTATTCAGATCATTTAGCGATAGAAAGTTTTCACATACATAAAACTAATGTCTTCTCATTATGATGAGAATGTTATAATGTTATAATGTTAATACTTCATGTTTGTGCGACAAAAATTTGAATTTTCGATTTTTTAACAAAATTTAAAAAGTTGTTATGATAATCGTGTAGGTCTTTGAAAACTAATATTTTTCTTTTGTTGACTTTTTTCATGTGGTGCGTTGAATGACATAGAATAGTCATTTTCGTTTATATTATTATTACTTTTTTAAAGTTTGGAAACTCTGGTAATTTTGTTGTTATCAAAAAAAGTCATCAATGTAAATTGTTCATATTTTTGTGCACTATAAACAGCACTATATGAAAATTTCAAATCTTGAAGAAGTGGTCTTAAAAATTTTGAAAATGCTCCAAATTATTGCATTTTTATTTAAAATAGCTGGCTAACGAAATCGTCCTTTCTTTTCATGTCTTTATAAAGTGTGTCAAAGGGAAATTCAATAAAATAATTACTTCAAATGTTACTGTGTTTACAGTCTACAACGACAACGACGATAATGACAAGGCCGACAGACAGACGTCATCGTAATACCGGTTTCTTTGGGAATTAGGGATTCTCGAAAAGTTAAAATTTTAAGAAATCCGCGATAGTCAGTTTTCCCATAAAATAATACCTTATTATTATGATGAGAATGTAATAATTCAGTATTTTTTGTGCGATTAAAAGATGAATTTTCGATTTTTTTTAAATTATAAAACCTGTTATGATGACCCTGTAAGTTTTTCAAAAAGTAACGTTTTCCTTTTCTTACCTTTTTTTATATCGTGCGTTGATTGGTTTAGAATTTTCATTTTCATTTTGTAGTTTGAAAAAGCCATAACTGTAATAGTTTTCTTGTTATCAAAAAAATCCATCAAGATAAATTGTTAACATTTTCGTGAGCTATAAATAGCCGTACGTGGAATTTTAAAATCTTTGGCCCCCAAACCTGTGTGCCAAAGTCCAATTCGATTCAATTAGTCGGTCCAAAGACATCCAGTATACATACGACAACGACAGACATACCAACCTGAAAACTTTTTGTTCCTTCTGAGGAAATCTCAAAACGTCGATATTTAATGGAATCCGCGAAAGTCATTTTTCGTATGAAACCAATACCTTCTCATTATAGTGTGAATGTTAAAAAGCGCGTGCCCTATCAAAGAAATGTGAAAATCAAAATTTTAGATCTTATTTAGGCAAACCATTTTTTTATTACACATTTTACTGTACCGATTACCGTCTTCCACACATTTAGTTTGTTTATTTTTTCGCAACTTGTGTCAAAAAGTGATTCATTATGAATTTGTAGTTTTTTCCAGTGCTTATAATTTGAGCTTTCTCATCTTTTTCGTATCTTGCATAGTTTAACCAAAAAATGGAATTTGTGAATTTTTTATTTTTTTTTTGGTAGGATCAAATTTGGAATTTTCAACTTTTCGACCAAATTAAAAAAGTTGTTATCATAATCCTGTAGGGCCTTCAAAAAGCAAAGTTTTTCTTCTTTTGACTTTTTTCATATCATGTGTTATTTGGCTTAAAATGTTCATTTTAGTTTTTTTTTTGGATTTTGAAAATGCTCTAACTCTGATGATTTTCTATTTATAGAAAAAAGTCGTAGGAATAAATTGTTTGAGTTTTTAAGTACTATGAACGACCGTACATAGAATTTTTAAATCTGGAAAAATGTGGTTTCAAACATTTTTTATAATTTTTGATTTTTCAAAAAAAGTTATTAGGATAAGTTGTTCAACTTTTTGAATGCTATAAATAACCCTACAGAGAATTTTGAAATTTTCAAAAAAGTGGTCTAAAAAATATTCAAAATGTGCCCATTTTTTGAATTTTTATCCAAAGTGGCTGGCTAACGAACCTGACCTTTAGTTTAGGACACTAAACGAGTGTGCCAAAGGGCAATCTAATAGATTAATTTTTTCTAAAGTTATCGTGTTCGCAGACAGACAGGCAGAGATACAGACATACATATAGACATACAGGCATACAGTCAGACGAATTCGTAAAAACCTGTTTTTCGGTTTCAGAGGGTCTCAAAACGTGGACATTTGACAAAAACTGGAGGGGTCAAATTTTACACAAATCTAATACCTTCTCTGATGAGAATGTAAAAAGACGAATTTTTAACAAAATCCATAAATTTTTAAACAATTAGTTAGATTTTTAACTAAAAAGATTAAACCTTAATTTAAAAAATTACTTTTTCACCAAAAATGTCATAGTTTAATTTTCTGTTAAAAAAATTAATTTTCAACAAAAAACAAGTGTTATAAAAATTATTTTAAAGGAGATCGAATCCATTTACCATTAGGCAGATTCTGCAATTCAAGTCTTTGAATCGATCAGGAAGGAAATTTTGTTGTTTTCAGATTAAATTTTAAGAAAACTATTTTTTCGTCATAAAAAAATTCTATGTTCAAAAGATTAATTTTTAAATAATAAGATTAATGTTTTACAAAAAAGACTAATTTTGAACCAATTACTTGTTTTTTAAACTATAAGGGAACAGTTTTTAAAAATTTCTTGTTGAAAATGTTCAACAATTTAGATGCATTTTTTTATGTCTTGACTGAAATTGTTTCTTGGTTAAAAACTCATCTCTTTGGGTAGAAACTTGATTTTCTTACTGAACATGAATACAATGAAAATGTATCCCTCAAAGTTTAAAATTCAACTGCTTTTTAAAACTTGCCTCTTTGGGTGGAAAACTCAACAATTTTGTAGATATTTTTCTTTTTTCTTTGTTCGTTCTAGAGCTTTGTGCTCGATATATATGCATATATACATCTACAACTGTAATTTGGTAGTTGTGAATTATCTTTTGTTAAAGCTCCTTTGTTGAAGATTCAAATATTTTGTTTAAAGTTTGTATTTTTTGTTTGCATTTGAATACTTGGTTAAATGTTAAACTAAATGAGTAAAAATGGATCTTTTTTGGGTTGAAGATTCATCATTTTAGTTGAAAATTCTTTCTGTCTTTGGTTGTGAATTAATCCTTTTTGTTGAATATTTTTCTAATTGTTTTAAGGTTGAACGACCTTTTACAAATTAATTTTTTGTTCAGAAGATTCATTATTTTAGTTAAAAATGTATCTCTGGTTAAAAATTTAAAAATTTTCATGAAATGAATTTTTTTTATTCAATTCAGCTGTTGTTGTTTTAGAATAATCATATCTTTTAGTTTTTGGTTAAAAATTTATCTACTTATTAAAAAGTTTAACCATTTTGTCAAAATGTTATATTTTTGGATGAAAAAGTAACTATTTGATTGCAAATTCTTTAATTTTTTAAAACTGAAAATTAAACTTTTTCATTATCAGTGTAAACAGTTTTGTTAAAAATTTGGCTTTTCAATGAAAGATTTGCATTTGACACCAAATAGTTTAACTTTTAACCAAATAGTTAAATTTTCAACCTACAAATATAAATTTTAAACTGAATGCCCAAATTCTCAAACAAAAAAGATTAATCTTTAACCAAAAAGAGTTGCATTAAAAAAAAAGAATTCTCAATGAAAACGTAGTGGTGGATATCTTAAAACAAAAAGAAAAGATTTTCAACAAAATATTTAAATTTTTAACCAGAGTTGGATTTTCGAACCTGCATGTAAATTTTTAACAAAGTAGTTGACTTTTTAACCTCCGAATATGAATTTTGGATAGAAAATGTAATATTTGATATTTCAGCGAATGCAGATGCTGCCAAGAGATGCTTTGTAAAATAAGGAAACGAATTTTCAATCATAAAGATTCATTTTCTGTAAGAAATTCGAATTCAAACCAAAAGTAGCAAAGTTAATTTTTTACACAGACGATTAATTTATTTCCGAAAAAAAAAGAATTAAAAAAAAAATAGTAAATTTTTTAACCAAAGAGATTAATTTTTAACTAAAATTATGAATTTTCCAACTAGAAAGACGAATTTTAAACAAATAAAGAATTGCCAGTTAGGGAATAAAAAAATTTGTCCCGCTTCTTAAACTTTTAAGTCAAAAGACTATTTTTCTGTAAAACAGTTATAACACCTTGACCCTCCAACTACCACCATCAACTAAATTTTTTACAACACCTTCGCCCCACATGATAATTTTTCAAATAGTTATTTGGTGAAAGTGTTATTTTGAATACAATATTTCATTAATTTCAATGTAATTTGAAATCTAATAATAATTATTTTAATTTTAAACAAAATATTTATGTTTTTCATAAACTTTAATGTGATAAGTCCAGGGGAAAGTGGGAGACTTAACTAAGCCCGATAATCGAAAATT
>NC_046659.1:84015583-84016815 GCF_010883055.1 Belonocnema kinseyi | reverse complement strand
ACCCTAATCAAAAAGATCAGTTTTCAAACAAATAGTGGAGTTTTCAACTAAAAAAGATAAATTTTTAATTAAAAATATAAATATATAAAACCAGGAATAGGACAATTCCTTTTTACTTAAAATAATTAATATTTAACAACAAACGATTAAATTTCAACAAACTAATTGAAATTTTACTAAAATAGATGCATTTGATGATACATACATAGTTGAACTTTTAAGCAAACAGATGTATTTTCAACCAAGAAGATTAATTTTATATAAAAAAGACGATGTTTGAAACAAATAATTAAATTTTCAACCAATAAATATCCATTTTTAATTCCAAATTTCAGTGTTCCACCAAAAGCGGGATAGTTAAATTTTCAGTTAGAGAATTTAATTTTTAACAAAAAAAAAACGGAATGTGTAACTTAATAGTTTTGTTCTCAATCACAAAGATGAATTTTCAAACTAGAAGACTAATTTCCTACCGAAATAACGAATTTCTATTGAAATATGTGCATTTTCAAACCAAAGGGTTGAATTTTCAACTACAAAAGATCAATTTTTAACTTCAAATATCAATTCTCTACCCAAAATGACATAATCCAATTTTATCTTACATAAATTAATTTTGGACTAACTTTGAAGGAACTTTCAACAAAATAGTTTAATTCTCAATTAAAAAGATGAATTTTCAAGGAATTAGTTTTATATTTCTAACAAAAAACACAAATTTTCAACAAAATACATAAATTTCGAAACAAATAATTTCACTTTTAACTAAAAAAGATCAAGGTTCAATAAAAAATATCAAATTTTAAACAAAAATAGAATAATGTAGCTTTTAGTTTATAAAACTTAATATTCAATCAAAAAATGAAATTTTTTATAGATTATTTCAAATTTTAAACAAAACAGATAAATTTGACACCAAACAGTAGACACAATGGTGGCCTATATCAGAGAATTTTATTAAATCTATGAAAAGTTGTTTACAAATGATTTTTTCAGTGACGTGTATGTAATTATATTAAAAATTTTATTATTTCATTCCTTCTTTTGTTATTTTTCAGATGATCTGCTTGTACGTAATTTATCATTATAAATTGTAAGAAACCTTATACAAATGTAAATTGTTTTCAACCAAATTAATTTTCAATCCAAGAACAATATTATAAAAAGTATTTAGAATAAGATAGAATTCACTTAAAATCAAGCAGGTTCTATACATTATTTAGCAGAATCTC
>NC_046659.1:84013440-84015483 GCF_010883055.1 Belonocnema kinseyi | reverse complement strand
AATATTAGATGTAAATTAATCTTTAAGAAAACAAAAAAAGCTCATTTGGAATAAAATAGTTCATTTTCTACCTAAAAATAAAGAATTCGTTGAAATCCTATTGTAACAGATTAATTACAGTTTTAGATACAGAACTCATCCCTTGATGTCTTGTATTATTTTATACTAATATTTTGCGACATTCATTAAATATGTATAACATAGAAAAGATAGGCTGTTCATTTATTCTTTTTCATTAAAAGATAAATAGGCGCGCACCGTGGCGTGCGCAAGACTACTAGTTCTATTATAAATTTCTTGGAATCTTCCGAAATATCCTAGAATATTTTGAATTCTTTGGAAGAAATGTTAATAAAGTAATTTTTTCATTTAAACAAGGGTTAAATAGTGATTTTATTTCAAAATAGTGACTAAACAGTCTTTCAGAAATATCCTGACTTTCACACTTTTCTTGTCAACGTCTCTCATTTTCATTGACTAGCAAAAAAACATGACTTTTCCCTGATTTCCGAGTTTTTCCCTAGTTTCCTGACATATTTATTTTTTTGTTTCAGGATGACTGTATTTAGCTAATAAACTCAAGCCATCATTTCATAAGCTACTATTTTAATTATTGTACTTTAATGAAACTGCCTGAGGGAAGTATTCTTCAAAAGTGAAAAACATTTTTTTAATTACATTAGTGTGGATTTACAAACATCAACAATCTACTACACAAGTCAAGAGTCTATAAACGGAGAAATTGCAGAAAGTCACTGGATTGTTGTTTGCGGTTTCCCCTCGCATTAAGAGTGGGTGCGTTCAGAAGATTTTTTTTGCAGAGCAAAGTGGGAAACTTTTTATATTACGCCTCGTCTATTTTGAGCAAAATAGATTCTAGTGGTATCACCCACACGTTTGTATCTCGATTACAACTCGGCGACGTGGTTTCACCCCGTAAAGCCATAGGCACTTTAAAAAAATCTAGACCACCCAGCGACCCTTTTCCTCGGTGCGTATAGGGGTTGCAATTCACGCTTCACTGCAGCATTGCACTACGTACCTACCTACCTATCCACCCCTGGTTTAGAAGAGAACCTCCAAGGGCCTCGGGAGTGAAGGGTAACATGGAAGGCTCACCGACGAACCTAATGTGTGTTGGATGGTCTCCTCCTAGATATGGATCGCACGATAGTACAGTGGGGTTATTCTTAGGGTAGGGTAGGGATCGTAAAAGTGCGAAAAACGTAAGCAAGGGGTTGCTAGGTAAGAGAATACGGTGTCGTGATCTGAAGGAATTAAAAAAGAATAAAGAAAAATAAAGGAATTTCAAATAAGCGTTAGATTTCTCACCCTTGCTTAAACTACGGGGGTAGGTGTCTTGTCAAATAAAAATACAGAAAAGTAAGATCAATTTTTCTCAATATCAGTTTTTACATAGATTCCGGAATACTTTGAAAGCAAAAATGCTTCCTTTCAGTTCAGAAAAAAATACCAAAATGTTCTCCTTTTTAATTGAATAAACATGTTAAAAATAAAAAAATTTCCATTTGCGATTTAAGAAATGATTGATAATAGACAATTCTTTTCTTTTATCATAATATAAATCCTAGAAGTAGGGAATCAATTAAAATAATTATCCATATATTCAATCTAAAAAGAACTCGCATCTTCATTTCGGAAAGTAATAAAAAAAATTTTCCTTCCAATTACTTAATAAAGATCTAAAGAACAAAAAAGTGTATGCTTTCAAGAAAAAATTGAGATTGTCAAACTCGAAATGATTTTGAATGAAGCTCATTAAAAATTGAATTATTTTATGTGATATTAAATGAGTGATATAATTAAATGATTACAATTTTCAATCATTAAAAGTTTGATGGAATGAATTGAATTTCAACATTTTTCTCTTAATGTATAATACTTTAAATTAGGAAGATTCCTGAATTTTTAGTTGAATATATAAGTACCAGGTGTATACATATGAAACCGGTATTTTTTCAAGAAAAAAACACATTTATTTCAAGAGAATGATAACAAATATTTTATTCAAAGTATGCGCCC
>NC_046659.1:83989514-84013340 GCF_010883055.1 Belonocnema kinseyi | reverse complement strand
CAATACGCCAATTAGCACAAATGGTAAGTTCCGACAGTGCCTACAAGTGTGCCTACTGGCCGCTAGATGGCAATACCGGTTTCATATGTATGCACCTGGTATTTAATACCTAAACAAAACATTTTATTAGGTTTCAATGTTTCAATTTAAGAATTTTAATGATATTTGTAAGGAATTTCTAAAAATGTCACGAGATTTTATGAGTTTCAAAAGCGATTTAGAGGATTTAGTTTTATAAAGGGATTAGCCAGAATATAGACGGTTCGAAAGTTTTTGCAGCATTTTAAAAGATTCAAAATTTTTTTTTTTAATTTAAAAGGTTGAAAGAGGTTTAATGAGATTTCAATAACTGTTATTCGATTCAGGATACATTCAAGAGAATAAAAAAGTTAACCGGATTTTAGAAGGACATCAAATATATCAATGGATTGCAAAGGATATTAGAGAATGTTAAAGAATTTCTACAGCGAGCATGAGAGAATAAATAAAATTTTAAGAGACTCCTAGGGACTCAAATGTATTTCAATTTATTTTATTGGGTTGTATGGAGTCTCGAAAGCTTTTACTGGATTTTAGGGATTTAAAAAATTTGTATAAATAAAGTGTGGCTTTCAAGAAATTTTACAATATTTAAGGGATTCATAGGATTTAAAAATATGCAGATTCCATCAGATTATAAACCATTTCTATACAGTTTAAAGGAACTTTAAAGAATTTAAAGAATTTTAAAGCTTTCAGGGCAAACAAAAATTGTGAGGTATTTTAGGGGGCGTTATCAGATTTTATAGAATTTTAGGGGATTTAGAGGATGTCAAAGATTTTATCATTTCTGCAAAAATTTTAAAAGATATTACCGATTTCAAGATGATTTACGGGATTATAGTGGATATTTTTGGGTCGAAGGATATTGAAGAAATTGGTAAGCGTATTCAAATAATTTCATAGGATTTCAAAATCAATAAAAATTCCATAAAATCATGAGGAATTTTGATGAATTTTAATGGGTTTAGAAATATTCAAGAGTATTCAAAGGATTTCAGAGGATTTCAACCAAGTTCATGGGTTTGTTAATAGATTTGAGTGAATTCCAACGCATTTAGAATAGTAGAAAGAATTTTATCATACCATTTAAGGAGTTATCAAGGTGTAAGGGGATATTTCAAGGGAATTTTTCAAAATTGAGGTTTTTTAAAAGGATTTAATGGAGTTTCCCATATATTTCATAATCATTTTTAAAATATTTTATCGGTTTTTGAGAGATTTCATAGATATTTCCACAGATTTCAAGGAATTTCGAAACATTTCAGGGGAGTTTCTTGCATTTTAAAGATTTTCACACATTTCAAGGGATTTTAAGGAATTCCAAATGATTTCAAGAGATGAAAAAAATGTAAAAAAATGTTTGAAAATAAATTATATCAAATTAAATTAAATGTAAAGCGACTCCTAGTGCTTTGAAAGATTTTGAGAGATTTGAAGATATCTTAAGGAATTTTACAAGTCTAAGGCATTTCAAGGATATATAGAGATTAAAAGGGTATTTTTTAGAGAACTTCAACTTATTTCTTAACATTTCAAGGGATTTTATATGATTTTGACGGTTTTCAAATATGTCAAGAGATTTTAAACAATTTTAGAGGATTTCATGGATCGCAAGGGATTTCAAGGACTTTAGGGAATAAATTAAATTTTATTTCAAGTGATTGTTACGGATTTCAACAATTTAAGAAGAGAAGATTAAGATAGGTGAGATGAGTATTTATATGAGAAGTAAAGAGAGGGGTTTTTGGGTGAGTAAACATATGTGATGAGAGAGGAGTAGTGGTAGTGTGGAGAGGGGAAGTTACCCCAGGGAAATTTGGGAGAAAAATTTGGGCGAGTAAGGGAAGTGAGTGGAATGATGAGGAGGGAAAGTAAAATGAGAAAACGTGAGGGGAGGAGAACTAGTGAAAGTGAGGGATGGTGAGGGAATGGTGAGAGGGTGGGAAGAAGGATAAGTGAGGATAGAGGAAGTAGGAGGAGTAAAGGGAAGTGGAAGGAGGGAGTATGTTGAGTAAGGGGAAGTGGCAGGGAGCGAAAGTAGGAGAATTATAAGGATAGGAGGGGTTAGAAAAGTGAGGGGAGGGGAATCATGGGACAGAAGGGGACATAGGTAAAAGAAGGGGGAGTAGGGGAGGAAAACGTATAGGTGGGAGAGATTTGAAAGACTTAATTAACATCTTATTAGGGTACGAGACCCTTTTTGTAGACGTAGCGCCTAATTTAACTAGTTTTCAGTTCTTAATTTTGTTTACTGTTTAAATAACTTTCAAAATCGAAAGTCTGTATACATCACGAGTGGGCGTATGATTACTTAAGCTATCAAAACCTCAGGCATGTGAAAGATTTAGAATGGAGGCATAGATTTTTTACCTCTTTGCGCATTACCTTGTTTGCTTACACGCATGTCGCTTCTAGAGTCGATTACGAATATATCGCGTTTATTGATGCGTTAGTAACGCACAAGAAACATTTATTAGCGAATTAAATCCTTCACCTTCTATGAACTGAGCATAAGCTTCACTTGGTGTAGCTATCGATAATCGTAATGCAACAGTGACTCTGACAAGCGAACCAACACGCCTTATAAGCTCAGGAATTATGATTATTTGATAGGCAAAAGCATCTCGCTTGGTTGCGAGTGTCTGAAAACAATAGTTTATATTTATCATACATAGATCGCATCTACAGGCAATTATTGTTTTGGAAAAATTATATTATTCTGTACCAGATTTAAAATGAAAAGCTATAGAATGTTAAAATTTCTATAAAATTAAAACAAATAAAAATGGTTTAATGTTTCAATTAGGAAAGATAGTAAATAATATTCTGGTTTTAACATTTTTCTATCACATTATAATTAAAAACTTTTGTGCACGTGGAGGTTCTAAAACAAGCTAAATTCTGGGAATTTTTCAATTTGAAAATTTATATTTGTTATTAGAAATTTCGAAGTGCCTCGTCTTCCTGAAATTCCGGATGACATACTCATCTAATTTTTCGGAAGAACTAGATGCAGTCTTCAAATTGTTGCTATTTGTTTGAAATTTTATGTATTTTGTTGAAAATTTCTCTTTATTGGTAGCAAACAAATCCTTTTAGTTAAAAAATCTTTTGTTTTGCTAAACTTAAATTTAAAAAAAATCAAATTAAGATCTTTTGGTTTTAAATGCCAACTTTTATTAATTTTAAGTCAAGAATTTATCCTTTTTTATTGAAAATTTTACTAATTGGTTGAAAGTTGAACTACTTTTTCAAAAATCGATTTTTAGGGTTGAAGGTTTATGAGTTTAGTTAAAAGTGCATCTCATTAGTCCAAAATATGTTGTTGCTAAATAAAAGATTTAGAGGTTTAATATGAATTTTGTGTTTAACTGAAAATTTAACTATTCCTACTACACGGAGAAAAAGATATCGTACAATGATATCGCAAAACCTCTATATTGCAAGAAAGTGCAATATGATAAAGCACAATCAGGTCCCGGAGCTTTATACGATATTATAATGCACTAATATCACAGACAAAAATGAAGTTAAATTTTGTTGCTTTCGACTGCTACGGCGTCCTTAGCAGCAATGGGAAAAAGGCAGAGTATGAGTCAGTTCGAGCTATAAATCGGGACTCTAGATTCAAAACAATCACAGAGAAAATTAAAAATTTGCTGCAGGTAAGACCTGCAACTGTTAATGATTAAACATATTTCGGCGAAAGTTTCATTGAGGTTAGGAAAATAATTCTGAATTCGTCGACTGCGTCGCGCTGAAGTGAGCAAATTTCAGTAAAACATGTAGAATCTACGACAGAAAACACAAAAAAAATATGTACTTACTGATATATTTCCTCCGAAATAAATCCCATTAATGTAGACGAATTAGAACTTACTTAATACAATTTAGCAAAAGCGCAAAATGTAACTGACGGATGGGAATCCCCATTTCTTACGTTATAGATTGCACAATTATGCGGTATATATTGTAAAAACTTGCAATGTACGATATCACGATTTTGCGCTACTATAATGCGATAATTACGATATATAGCGCAGGAATTACTATATATATATATATTGTAATTTGTGCGATATAGTTTTCTCAGTGTACTAGTAAATTCCTACAACTACTATACTACTTTTTTGAAATAGGACATTTTTTTAGTCGAAAATTCGACTATTTTGATGAAGATTAGTATTTTGTCTTGGAAATTCAATTATTTTCTATTGAAATATTAAGTATTTTATTTTTCCTTAAAATATGATCATTTTCATTCAAAATCATACTACTTGGCTAAAAGTTGAACTACCTTCTTACGAATTCATTTTTTTAGTTAAATATTCATAATTTTTTTGGAAAATCAAACTATTTTATTGAATGTTCTTTTCTTCATTTAGAGTTCATTTTTGAATTGGAAACATAGCTATTCTTTTTTTGATTAAAAATTCAAATATTTGTCGAAATTTATTGTTTTTTGTGTGAAAAATTAATATTTTCCGGTTGAAGATTTCAGAGATTTCGGCAAGAATTTAGAAGATTTTTAACAGTTTTGAAAGAGTTCCAGAAAAAAAGAAAACATTTTTTTAACATTTCAAAAAATTAATTGTTTAGCAAAATTATCAACAATTGAAAAAACTCTGAAACGATTTCCAGAAATATCGAGAATAATGCCCACTATTTAATTTAAGATCAAATTCAAGTGTTTACAATTTTTTCACAAATAAATACTTTCTCGAAATTTGTATTTTCTATTAAAACTAATTTTTACGCGAAAATAAAAAAACTGTTAGTCATTAGAAAACTATTGTAAAATGTGCAACTTTAATCCCTGAAATCTGAGGCGGATATCTCGATCCACGCACAAGTTTTATGGATTGAAGCCTGATTAAGCTGGATGCGTGTACACCGCTTTTTTTATTTTAATGAGACCTCCCTGGCGACTCTCCTGCACCACTTGTACAAACGCGTTCACGCACTTTTCGTCTTTGCATGCCTAGTTTTCTTCGACTCTCCCTCAGCGAGTTTTCTTTTTATCTTTCTGCCAGCTTTTGCAGCTGGAAGCCTACGTAGTCATATGAAAATCCTACTTTTTCAACCCATTATGCGTCAGAAGGGGCCGTTATACCTGCCTGTCTACGCATATAAGTGCACGGAGCCGAGTATGTAGGAGCGAGAAAAAAAGGGGGTAGCTAGGCTACGAGATCGATGCACAGAGTGCACCGCCCTGGTAAGAGTGCAGTATTCTGACACGCGCGAACAGTACGCATCTTTGCATGCACACATATGTGCACCCTCTTTCATCCCCGACGACCCCTTTTTACCTCTTGCCCACATCTCTTGTATTTGTCCGTCTCTTCCCAACCTTCTTTTTTTCTTTCTGGATTAATGTAAGGAAACCCAGTAAAAATTCATGCAAATGTTTTTCTTTCTATTTATTACGTTTTTGTCTTGGGTATTAAATGTAATAATCACTAGCATTCACGTGGATAATTACTCGAATTTTTGGTACAAACCAGATTGCAAGATCTCAAGATTGCATCAAATTGCAAAAAATTGCAAAAGTGCAATTTTGATGATAAGGTTGTTATGGCAAAGTCTATCGAACACTTACAAAAAATGTTGAATAAACTAGATGCAAGCATGAAGAGCATAGGCCTCAAAATTAACGCAAATAAAACAAAAACTATGGTGTTCAAAGGAAAAAACACTTAGCAATATTTTATTGAATGATGAGAGAATTGAACAAGTTGATAAGTTCGTATGCCTTCGTAGCTTATTTACTAGGGATGGAAAGATACATGAGGAATTAGATAGACACATAAACGAAGGTACGAAGGTTATTGGTAGAGCAGGTCGCATTATCAGAAGTAAAAATATATTAAATAAAGCTAAAATGGCAATATGTAATTCTATATTTGTATCGACTGTACTATACGGTAGCGAGACATTGACTTATCAAGAAAAAGATAAGAGTAAAATTAACGCAATTGGCATGAGATTCATGCGCATAATATGCGGAAAAACTCTAATGGACAAAGTAAGTAACGAGATAATTCTAAATGAATGTGTTGCAGAAGAGACGCTAGTAGACACATGGGAAAGAAATCGGTTAAGAGAGTTCGGACATGTGGACATAAGAGAAGCTAGAGAAGTATGCCAGGACAGGAAAGTATGGCGGTAAATAGTTAATAAAAAGAGTGTCAGTCGAGTGAATGACGCCTGAAATAAAAGACCTTGGCCACTAATGGACCCAATTGGGGAACCTTACATTACGACTTCGTGAGTTTCTTCGCTTGTGGTGATTGCCAGAGAGATTGATCAGCAACCTGGGTCGGAGCAGTCTTGCGGAACGAACGTGTTATTTGCTCAAATAACACGAGAATTCTGGATCAATCTGAAAATTCTCTATCCCTTCCACACACTACTCCTTTCCCCTACCGAGTGAGTCATGCCTACCCCGAAAGGAAAATGTCTTAATGGTCTAATAAATTGTATTAAACAATTAAAGGAGAATCATAATTGAAATTAACAATTGAAAAATTATTCAAGGGGTTGATGCATAAAATACAGAAACCACAAAGAAAAACTTCCTCTTAGAACACTTAGTCTGATATGAATATATACAGAAATATCAATTCTTTCAAATCTCTTGAAATTTGATTTAAATTAAATTTGCACAAACCCCAAAAAAGGTTTTAAATAATAAGAGGTCATATGAATTTTAATCTCCTCTGGATATAAATAGAATACAACGTTCTCTTTTAAAAAAGTCAATTAAATCTCTGGAAATCCTCAAAATGTCTTGAAGTCGATATGAATCTCCTGAAATTTTATTTATTATCCTAAGTTCACTAGAAATTTCTTGAAATATTAAAGAATCTTACAATTTTTTTAAATCTCACATAGTTTTTTATATCCCTTGAAATATTTGAAAAAGTAAAAATTCATTTTAAAAAATAAAAATAATTTAAAGTCCCTCAAATATATTTCAAATTTATCTTATTCACTATGTTCTCCATTTAAAACCCGCTTTAATCCCCAGAAATCTTTCAAATTCCTTGACATGCTTGAAGATTTAATAATATCTTTGAATCTTATGAAATGCTTTAAAATTTGAAAAGCGTACAAAATTCATTGAAATTCCGTGATATTTTTTGAATCTCTGAATACTGTAGAATAACTTAAAATGCCTTGAAAGCTTCGAAAAACCTCAAAATCAATTTTAAAAAGTATAAATCATTTGAAAGCTCTTAAATATAATTTGATTTAAACTTATTTATCAAAATTCTCTTTAAAAAACTCGTTAAATCTCTGCAAATATTTTTAATTCCTGAAGTCTTTAAAAATCTACATAATTTTTTTTAATCTTTTAAAAAATTGTATATCTCTTGAAATTCTTCAGAATCCTTTTATATCTCTTAAAATATTTATAAAAGGTAAAAATATTTTTCAAAAAGTCTACATCATTTTAAAGTCCATGAATATAATTTAAAATAAACTTATTCATTGAAGTTATCTTTAAAAGAAACGTTTAAATCTCTAGAAACCTTTCAAATCCCTTGGAATCCTTATCGATTCAATAATATCATTGAATTTGGTTGAATTCCTCAAATTTCTTAAAAGACTTGCAAATACTATTGGTAGAATGCCCTTTAAATTTCATAGATTTGCTAGAGTTCACTAGATATCTCTTGAAATACTTAAAAATCCCTTGAAATCTTTGGAAAACGTAAAAATATATTCAAGAAGAAATGAATCATTGGAAAGCCCTTAAATATAATTAAAATTATACTTATACATTTAAGTTCTCTAAAGAAGCCCGTCAAAGTCCCTAGAAATCTTCGAATTGCTTCAATTTTCTGAAATCCCTTAAAATATCTTAATACCCCTTAAAATTTCTGATACTGCTAGAAATGGATTCAAATTTAATTTATTATATTTTATTTTCCAAAGTTCACTAGAAACGTCACACAAAATTCCCAAGTATCAACTTGAGCTGGAAAATCGCTAGAAGATTAATTTTCTACAAAGAAAGATGAATTATCAACAACATACATGAATTTTCAACTAAGGTTTTGAATTTTTAACTAAAAAAATGTAAATTGTCAACCAAAAATAAGAATAGAAATGATTTGTTGATAAATAAAAATAAATTTTCAACAACGTAGTTAAACTTTTCACTCAGTAGATGCATTTTCGGCCAAAAAGTTTATTTTGTAACGAAGTAGTTTAATTTTCATCAAGGGGAGGGATAAATAAAAAAACACGGAAAATACCGTGACGTAATATGTAGACTTTGTAGATACTCCATTAGATTAAAAAAAAATTTGTTTAGTGTATTAACCCAAATCAGTTTTTCCTCAGGGGAAGAAGTGATCGATAAGGAATCTGGTGTAGAACCGGAAAATATGCGAGGAAGTAAATTTATGCGCCGAAGCGGCATATCTTTGATTTTCGGCTGAGTTTCAGTCGAGTGAAATTACACGTAATTATTTACGCACTTGCTTAAATATGTAAGATTAAAAGGAATCCAGCGAAAGCAGGTTCATTGACTCAGATCGAAGCATAATTACGCATGCATGCGAGCGTCACATTAGGGTAACGGACTACAGCAACGTTCAATTACTGTTAATTAAAATGGCAAGGGGCAAGTACGTAGATAATTATGTGACTCTACTAGCACCCTGTCAATAGTTATACTTCCACCGTCTAATCGACGCATAAACTTCGTCACCGGGTTCTCGTTTAAGCTTCGTATCCTCGCGAGAATTTAGGTCCTGTCGTGACAAATTACAATGTGCAAGTCTAGTTTCATTCCAATTCCCAACGAGAACGAGGGGTTAATTTCTCGGATTTTTGGTGTACAATAGGTTGCAATATTGCAAGATTGCACGAGATTTTCCGAAGCAAAAGATTCCATGATTGATAGCAAATTGACGATTGAAAAGTATTATACACAAAACAGTTACAGGATGGGGGAAACCTCTTTACTGTGGATAATGCAACCTAAAGTTGATAATCATTATTTAAGAGCACAAATAAAAAGTCATTCATTTTAATTTTAAGTTATAAGCATGTATACTGTCTGAAATATTAATTATAATAAATTAATTATTTTTTGTATATTAGTATTTTTAATTAATGATTATCCACTGGAGGGCCGTTTCACACACACTATAAATTTATGTTTGTGAAAATTCGACTAAGTCAATTATACAGGCATGCTTTGGCTAAAAGATCACTCATTTATACCGACAGAACAGTCATTTTAACATATGAATTTGTGAATATTGTTGAATAACTTTCACAAGCCCTTTAAATTACTGATTTTCAGTCAATAGAAGTGACTGATTTGCCTGCTATAATAAAATTGCAAACTGATTTTTAAAATGAAATTCTTCAGTATATTTATAAATTTTAATAAAGGCTGCGGCTATGTGTACGGAAGTTTCGGTACGAATATCCGGATTTTTTCGGTACAAGTTGACAGTTATTTTTTTAACTAAATTAAATTAAGCATAATTGACTGGTTAATACATTAAAAGTTACGGATTCAATCTTTAAAAATGACTGATTTAATTTGTAAAAGTAAATGGTTATATTATTTAAAAAGATTGAATGCACTCGTCTCTATATTGCTAGGAAATAAATAAATCTTTTAAAAAATATAATAAATCGACTTTTTGGTTCAATTCAACTGCCTTTCATTTGAAATGATTATCTTTTTAGGTTGAAATTTTTAATATTTAATAATTATCTATTTTTACCTGAAAGTGTAATAGGTACACTCTTATTTGAAACATTTGAATACAAAATTAAGTTTTAAATGAAAAATAGTTCAATTGAATCGAAAAAAAATTTTTTTTGACAAACAACTTGAATCCTTATCGAAAACCGATCAATTTTCAATCAGTTACGTTTTAAACCAAAAACTTTCAATAGAACTTTTAAATCAGAGAAACGAATTTCAAACCCAAACAACATTCTTTAATCAAAAAAGATAAAAAAGTTTAATTAAATTGTTGAGTTTTCAGGCTAAAGAGACGAATTTTTAACCAAACAATTGCATTTTCGACTAAAAGGATGAACTCTCAACTCTAAGTGATTAAATTAAAAAAAATGATTCAATTTTTAACAATATAAATCAATTTTGCATAAATATACATTTTAAACCAAAAATTTAATAGTAAACTTTTTAACCGAAAAGATTGACGTTTCAACCAAAAATAGATTTACGTTCTTTTTGGGTTCCATTAAATTAATTCGAATTTAAATAGAAAAACGAGAAACAGAAGAAAGACTGTTAAGTCTTTGATAAAAAGGTAGCAATTTTGATAATTTATATACTAAAATATTATAGTTTAAATGAACATTTAAACAGTATGAATTTCGTTTTTAAGTGATTCGCAGACTAAAAATATATTTATACGTAAGAATTAATTTTTATCATTAAAGTTATATAAATATTAAGTTACATTTTTCAAAAATAATATAAGTAAATCAAATAAATGTTGTTTAAATTGAAAGGTGTGCCTGCGTGTAGCAATATTTACTAAATAAATCATTATGTATCTACTAATTACACGTAAATAAGTTCTGGCTACAGTAATTATAAGAATTTAACGGACAGAATAAGTTAAATTTAGCTAATTTAAATTTAGAGAATGCCTTCGAAAAAACCTCGGTTATTTATTCGCCTCACATTCGCGGAATTTATATATGAAATTTCACCATTTTTCTATCGTATTCTTCAATTTTAATTACACCCGACTGGTTCTAACTGCGGAACGCAATCGGAATGTTATCCGCTTCACACGTGCAAAATACACAGAAAGGCCTTTTTATGTATGGGTAGTGCTTTAAAGGCTGCAAGTTTGCGTGAGGAAAAAATATAAAAGTAATAAACTGCTTGATTATGCTAATCAATGCTTCGATAAATAGCAGAAGAGACTCATTTTTGAAAATAACGTGTTTTCGATTCGTTTTTAATTTACGATCATCTTCATCTTGGCGTACTTTCGTATTTTCGCTTCATTTCTTGCCGATTGGAGTCTTATAAAATTATAAAAAGGTGTTTTATTTATTATCCAATATATTCATTATACGACGGGATTATTGATGTTATTGATATATGAATTCTTTTGTGGCATGAGTGTAATCAAAACAATTTATTTGTTTATTTATGGATATCATTGTCATTATGAACATCATAATAGTTGGAAATGTATTTATCTCTTTTTAAAAGGTTACACATGTGCGAACTTCAGGTTTACTATAATGAAAGGCAAACACTTTCTTTTTTGCGTTAAATAGACTATGCATTTGAATGAGTCAAAATTTGACTCATTTAATTGTTTAAGAGTGCGTTAAGTGAAAAATAAATCATTTACGATGATAAAGCAGTCGTTTTAACGAACAAATCAGTCAATGTTGCCGACTGAATAAAAAAGTCATTTGAAGTTACTGTTTTTGAGTCAATACAATTAATTGCTTTGACTATGATACAACAATAGTAAACTTAATTGAATGACTTTTTTAATTAGTGAAAGTTACTGGTTACATCTTTCATAATGACTGAATTAATTCGTGAAAGTCACTAATTGCGTGATTCAGAATGACTTATTTAATTAAAGGAAGTTCTAGTTTAGATCATACAAAATTACTGATTCGGTCGGTGGACGTTAGTTCTGCGATTTTTTGTTGAGGATTCATTTTTTATAATAGAAATTGAAAAGTCAACAACTTCGTTGAAGATTAAACTGCTTTGTTGAAAATTCTTTTTTTTATTATTGACGATTCATCATTTTAGTTGAAAATCAATATATTGCCTATAAATTTAACTATATTGTTGAAATTTTGTTATTTAATTGTTAACAATTCAACTGCTTCTTTTTTGGTTCAGAACTCAACTATTTGTTTGAAATTTCATGTATTAAAAAAAAAACATTTTTTGGGTAAATGAAATTGTTTTATATTAAAAATTAAAATCTTCTTTAGGTAAAAATATCAACTTTTCCTAATTTAAAAAATTAAATTTCTTTTTTGTGTGAAAATATCAATTATTACACTTTTTCTTGTAAATTTATCTTTTTCTTATAAAAAATGTTACAACTTTGTTAAAAACAAATTTTCTTGCTTGATTATTGATTATTTTTCTAAAAAATTCTTCATTGGATAAAACTATAACTATTTGTTTGAGATTTTTTTTTCTTGTTCAAGGATTATTTTCGTTAATAGAAAATTTAGGTATTCCATTTTTTGTTGTAAGTTTCTATTTTTCGCTAGATAATTAATCTTTTTGACTTTAAGTTCTTTTATTTATTCAACTACTTGGTGACAGATTAAATACTTTATAATAAATTCATTGTTTTGGTTATTGATGTATCATTTTAGTTGAAAATTCATTTTATTTGTTGAAAATAAATTGCGTGCTTGGATATTTAACCATTCCATTTTCAGTTGAAAATAAATTTTTTGTGGTAGGAAACTAACCTTCTTGGTATATGAAATATTACATTTTTCTTATGAATTCAAAAAGTTTATTTAAAATTTTACTACTTGGTGAAAGATAAACTGCATTGCTGAAAATGCATTTTTATAAAATTCATAATTTCATTTAAAAACTTATCTCTTTCGTTGAAAATGAAACTATTTGGTTAAAAAGTCTTTTTTCCTTTAATGTTAATTCGAAGTGTCTTGTCGTTCAAAATTCATTGTTTTGCTCAATGATTTATCATTTTAGTAGAAAGATCATCTCTTTCATTGAAATTTTCACTATTTTGTTGAACTTTTTTTTACTCGAAAATTAAGTTTTTGGTTCAAAACAAATTTTATTAATTGAAAATTTCATCATTTCATTGCCAGTTAAACAATTCGTCTTTTGTGGCAGGAAATTAATCTTCTTGGATTGATTTTTTGTTTAATTCATCCAATTGGTTGAAAGTTAACTTCTTTGTTAAAAATTAATTTTTTGGTTGAAGATTCATCATTTTAATTGAATATTCTCTTATTTGGCTGAAGATCTAACTATTTTGTTAAAAATTAATCATTTTTAGTTGAAAATTAATTTTGTAAATTAATAATTCAACTGTTATGTTATAACTTAACTGTTTGGTTGAAAGTTGAACTACTTTGATTAAAATGTTTTTTTTTTTGGTTCATAAATCATCATTTCAGTTGAAAATTTATCTTCTTCGTTAAAAAGTAAAGTATCTAGTTGAAAATTCAACAGATTGGATCATATACATTGATTAAAAGAATCAGTGAGTCAACTTCATTGAAATCAAAATTAAAAAGTTATTCTTGACTGATTTGTCAATCATCGAATCTGCATTATTTGAATCAGTCCAAATTGACTTCGAATTAGGCACTTTTGACCAATTCAAATGTAGAGCGTTGTAAAGAAATCGTCAATCCGGAAATGGAATCTGGGCTCTATCTCTAGAAGTACAATTCTCATGCTCTTAATCGTGATATGTTTTTTATACGCCTGCGGTCCATCCGTCTCTAAATGCATGAGTCCACCAAGAATGGGCCACCACATGGCTCAAGATTCGATACGTAAACAACAAATTCATATGCTTAGAGGGCGTATTCACCACGCTCCAGTTCCTTTCGACTCTTCATTTCGTTATCAAGTAGGGAAAGTATGTTCACTTACTAATAAGATTATATAATCTTATCTAATTTTACGGCTCATTTATTTTGATAATAGAAACTAGATTAAAATGTCAGAGGCAAATAGAAAAAAGCAAATGATTACATCTTCTTATATACTTTAAAAAAAAGTAAAAACCAAATAAAAAAGTTACGCGCGCGAATATTACTTTTTTCTCACTCAACTGTGAATTTAATATATTATATTCACATAAATCCAAATTTTTTTCTAGATTTTAAACCATCTTTTAAACATGAAAGCATAAGTCAAAAGTGTTCAAAAATGGTTTAACTCCTTTGAAATCCAATGATTTTTGATTGAAAGAACCAATTCTGGCATAATATCCCAACAAATCGAAAAATTAAATTATACAAAAATTCTAAATTCAATGACTAAATGAAAATCCGAAAAATGTTATGAGTTTTAAAATTAAGGATAACAATTTTTTATGAATCACCAGGCACTAACATAACATAAAGAATCGGTAAAGTTGTGAATCTATTTTAAAATCTTATTACTTGTAACTAAAAATATAATGTCAAATTGCTGAAAAGTTATTAATCTTTTTTAAAATGACTAAAGTATAATTTCTTTTTAAATTCCAATTTTTGATGTAAAACAACAGCGTGATATAATATTATTTAAAACCTATTGCTATTTTTTGAAATCTAATGATTTTCTCCACCAAAATTTCGATTTTCGTCAAAAAATACTTACACAATCCTTGTCAAAGCTTGTCAATTCTAAAATTTTAAACAAAAATAATTGAACTTAAATCTAATGATTTTTGTTTTAAAATAGGGAATTCTATTATAAAACGCTGTACTAATGCAAAATTATTGAAAAAGTATGAACCTTTAAAAAATTGTATTTATTTAAAAATGAGATTAATAGTACAATATTCAATTAATAACATAAATAAAACTTTTCTTCGGAAATTGGTATTTTTGAACAAACATGCAACAGTTTGAATTACTCTACAAAACATTATTATAATTGAGAATTATATATAACAATTATGTTCAGAACAAAACCGAGAAACATAAATTGCTGCAAATTTCTTCATCTTTTGAAATCTGATAACTTTTTATTAAAAGTATCCATTTCCGATATGAGACACTTAAATAAATTAAAATTGTTAAAAATTGCGAAAATTGATGTTTTTTAACCGCGTCAGATTATTTAAAAAGCACAAATGTTTCTCAATTCACATAAGGCTTTCTAAAAATAACAACTAAAATATATGATTCCGCAAATTTGAATCAGACGCATTCCAATTTTAAATGACATCCCCAGATACAAGGTAAACATTCTTAATGAAAATTAATGCACTGAATGTTTATTACAGTACCGACATGCAAACGGGGATTCTCGAGAATTACAGGCAGAGATTCTTGAATTTTTTTTTTAGAAAAAAAGGAGGCCGTCCAGGTGTGCTGATTTAAATCAGATATTAGGCGTAACATAGTATCGTTAATTATTGTCACGTGTGGAACGTAAGTACGCGTGTCCGTAATTAGGTGGTCCGCTGATATCGATCGTGTCACTCTCGATACGAGCGAGCTCTGCCAAGTCAAATCGACAAGAACGATCAGTAAGATCTTCGCAATCGATTGGTTCTACCGACACTCTCTCTCTCTCTCTCTCTCTCTCTCTCTCTCTCGATCTCCAATCAGGTATAAGATTATCATTTAGAAAAAATAAAATTTTATTATAAAATAAAAAGAAAACAGCCCTTGAAATATTAATAAATCATTTACTTATTTCTAAAAAAATGCGAAAAGTTAGAACTGTCTATTCGAATGAAAAACTATCAAAAATAACAAAATGGCAACAAAACATCATTTTGAAAATTTCCTGATTTATCTCCGACTAATCAGGTAAAATATTGGCAAAAGTACAGAGAAATTGAGGGAGGGAAGTTGGAGAAATTAGGGAGGGGAAGTAGGGGAAGTTAGAAAAAAGAAGGGGAAGGTAAGTAGAGTTGGTGAGGTGAAATAAAGGGAGGGCAAGTAGAGAAAGTGGTAGGGAAACAGGGAAGGAATTTGATTCATTTGTTCTTTATCGTCCTCGGTGAATTATTTAAACCGGACGAAGTGATCAAAAGAGACTAATTCCTCAAACAAAAAGTGAAATAGTCTAAAAATTCTATTAGTTTTAGTAAAATTGGATTGAATTTAGAGGACCATAAAGAAAATGAGAAAAATTCAATGATATTCATACAAATTTAAGGTGAATCCAAAAAGATTCAAGTACATTACAGACAATTCAAAATTATGAAAAAAGGCTATGTATTCAAGTAGTTTGAAATAAATTTTGAAAATTCGAGGGAAATCAAAGGAATTTGATTAAATTCCTGAAATACTTTAAAAAGAGTCCATGGAGTTAGGTAAAACTAACAAAATTTAAAGGAATTCATGTGAATTCTTAAACTTTAAAAAAATCAAAAAAAATAAAATAAAAAAGAACGCAAGAAAAAATAATAAAAATACTAGTGAGTACCAAAAGATATTTCAAAATCTTATTGAATCTTTCAAACCGTATGAAATTCCTCACTTCTTATGAATGAATTCTCTGAAATCCATAAAAACACTATAAGATCCCGTAAAATTCTATGAAATATGATATTTAAAGTTTCTTAAAATTATTAAAAGCTTCAAAAATCTGATAAAATATCATGAATATTAAACAATTTCCTAAAATTTTCTAAAATTCTTGAAATCCTCTGAATTTATTAAAATCAGTCAGAAATTCCTTCGAATCTTTTAAAATTTCTACAAATACTTTAAATTTTCTGAACTCATATGAAATACCTTGCAACTTTTTAAAGCACTTAAAAATGTTTTGGAATAATATAAAACGCCTCAAAATGTTTCAAGGCGTTTGAAATTTTGAAATCCCTGGAAACTATTGAAGTTTTTGATAATTCCTTAAATTTTTTTAAAAATAGCCTACAATTTTTTTAAATCTCTAAATTATTTGAAAATCCTTTGACATATTTGTGACATTTTCTAAAATCTTAGGAAATTTATTAAAATACTTTCGGATCTTACAAAATCCCTTAAAATTATTAAAATTCGTCAGATTTTACCTTTTGTCTTCCATTTTTAATAAAATAACTATTATTACTGAATTTGAAAAATAATTTGTTATATAATTTACTATGAGTGTGTATTTCTATAAAAATTTGTACTAAAATTCCGGATATAATGGCTTTTTAAGAATAAAAAGATTTTACACCAGCAGCAGGTAGAAATTTAGGTTTAAATAAGCGCCGTCATTTTAGATTGTTTTTCCAAAAGAAACGTGACAATATAAAGAGTACTAGTAATCTTTAGAATCCTTCGGAATTATTGAAATCTGTTAAAGATTTCTTTACATCTTTTAAAATACTCTAAAAGATTTTAAAAGAATTTTAAAAAATTCAGAAATAGGTATAGGGTTCATTTCAATAGTGCCTAATCGATGGGGTAATTTCTTGAAAAAAGTGATATTTTATTTGAAAGATTGACTATAGTGCTTCTTACAAAAATTCCTTGATTTTTGCCGTTTTTTCAAAACCCTGACTTTTCCTCGCTTATTTTCTCTAACCTTTATTCACCTTTTATTGATGAAGGTAATTTTAATTTTAATTAGTTTACTTAAAATAAAGTTGATGCGCACTGCATTCCGGGGGATAAATTACCCTTTCTGTTGAGTCATCTTCAAGATACATGTTTTGGAGCAGAAATGTGCGGAAGATAGACTTCAACCTTAGGCCTCCGCGAATCCATCGATCAAAGATTCAAAGGGGTCGAAAAGCAACCGGAAAAAGGCAGGATGGAAGCGAAAATCGAACATCATTAATTTTCCTAATGGATGGGAGTGTGTGCTTCTGCCTTCCTCCCATATCATCTCACGCAACGTCATCGAGAGCGAGAGTTCTAATCGAGTGTTGGCTTACACGAGTGTATCATTGAATGTGCATATATTGTAAAATCGGTGAAAGAAAATTACAATGCAATTTATACACCAATCGTTAACAGAATGACAGAAGCGTTCATTTCGCAGATACTGACAAATAAATCAATTCCAGGAATCACTGGTTTCAAAAATTAAATCATTTTTTTATACTAGAATATTTCGTTACAAAATGATTAGAAGATTTCATGTACTCCTCATGAGGTTTAACTCAGTTTTGGAAAAAACTGAAAAAAGTTTTGATGGAAATATGCGAGTTTTCCACTCATGTACATCTAGATTTAAATGTAGAGTGCCCATTAAATTTCAATTTAGAAAATGGTATATTTCACTTCTAATTTTACTGTCGCAACATTTTTTTGCACTTTCTAGGTGAATTAATGGAAGTGAAAGCTTTTTCATATGAGAAAATTGAATTGGTTTTTAGATTTGTGAGAATGCTGTGTTAAATTGACTTTTCAGCTGCTAAAGCTTGCAGAAAGATAAAAAAAAACTTGCAGAAGGAGAGACAAAAAGAAGGGATGGAAACGCGAAAAATGCGTAAGCGCGTTTGTGGAAGTGATGAGTAGGAAAAAAGTAGATTCTTAGATTAAAAATATTTTTCGAATAAAATTATTAAATTTGAAACGAGAAGCGGAATTCAAAACATCATTAAATTCTAAAATAGTTGCAAACCTTTTCAAAACATGGTAATAATGATCACTGAGATCAAGAACATATTACACAGAAATTTGGCGATACCGCGTAAATAAATAAATAAATCTTGTAATGTAAATTGTTATGAAGACTCACATGTAATTCATTGAACTTAACATAATTTTGTACAAGAGACAACAGTTTCAATATTATTCTACATATGTATGCGACTGAAAAATATTGCATGAGATTGCAAAAAATTCCATGGGATTGCAGAAGATTGCAGAACATTTTATAGAGTCTATATGTCCCTTATGAAAAAGTATTATAGAATAACAAAAATTGATATTCTCATATGAAAGAAAGAAAAAAAAAACTTTACACCACAAAAATCGGTGAACTTCCTTGATAGCTATAAAATCGCTTTAAATTTAATTGAAATCCATGAAAATCGTTAGGAATCTTTTGAAATCCCTTTATACCTGTTGAAAAAATTAAAATCTGTTAAAATATTTTAAATCTCTTGAAATCCTTAGAAATCCCTTGCAAAATTTGTAAACCTTCAAAAATCGAAAAAACCATTAAAATAAATAGGAATAATTATAAATCCTTAAAGTTTTGTGATATTCCTTTAAAGTTGAAATACGATAATACCATGAAACCCCTTAAAATCTTTAAAATTTCGACGAATTCCTTTAAAATGTCATTTCATTTTATTTATTTTCCAATGTTTTCTAGAAATCCCTTAAAATTTTTGAAAATTCTACAAAAATCTTTGGATTCACTTGAATTTTATTAAATCTCTTGAAATCCTTTGGAATTTCTTAAAATTCTCGAAAACGGTAGGAAATATTCAAAATTCTCTAATACCTCTTGAAATTTTTCGAAATCTTACAAAATTCTTTGAAATCCATGAAAACTTTCGTAAACCTCTTAAACGAAAATTTCCTTTGGAATTACTGAAAATTTTTAGAAATCAAACAAGATCCTTGAGATTATTTGAAAATTCGATGGATTATTTAGAAAAAAATAATAAAATTGATTAAAATTCGTGGGGATTCTATGGAATAATTTAAAATTTATTTAAATCTGTTGATGTAATTAAAATCTTTTCACTATGTTAAATAATTAAATAAATAAAACATTCACTTGTAATTTCTTTATGTTTGCATGAATTTTTGCAATATTAAAGGTATACTTTTTTCTCAGGGGGTTATTACAATATACTGTAAATGAATTACATGGGATTGCATGAGATACTTTTTCTTTTGCTTAATTCTTTTTCGCGTAATGAAATTTACTTTCAAAAGCGCGTGGCCAGTGGAAGAAAGAGTGGAGAGATAGAAGAAAGAATTCGTAAGAGAGGCTCATAAGAAAAGAAAAACGGCGTAGTCGGTAATTCTGTGTCGGCTCGTTAACTAACATGCGTCTGCTAATAAGTCATCAGGGGATGACTGCATGGCATGATTGCAAACGTAGGTAACCATGCGCGTGCGTGTATCACCCCTTTTAGAGTCTTGTTAGCGACACCCCTGGTGTTGGACGAGAGCCTCTTTCTCCTCTCTTTTGCCCTTCTCCTATCTATCTCTATAGGTCTCACACTATTATACGGATACTCGCTAGAAGACACGTTAAAGCATAGGGCTTGTATGAGTGTGCAATGTGCAATGTGCATGCTCTCGCGTATGGCTAAGAGTACGAGCCCTCGAACACCGAACCCCCTCAGAGGAGTGAGAAGCCATGATTTTTGCTCTGTGCCACTCATCTATACAACTAGAAGGCGTGAGACATTTCATTTGCTGCATTCGAGGGCCATGCAATATTTTTAATTTGACATTCTTCAAGATTTTTCTACCCAACAAGAGAATGATTTTAATGGGTTATTGCATTCATATCTACATACATCCACTCTCGAATCATAATTTATAATAGATAACACGATCTCCAGCATATACTGATGCTTTCCGATACGAGAATTGTAAATATTTCGATCAGTCTCGGTCGTTTCCGAAGCATTTTCTGAAGCCAACTTCTCATGCATTCATTTTATTTCAACCATATTGTCTCATGTCAAACTTCCAATAAATTTTCAAAGATAATATCAGAACTTCCATAGAAAAATTGACTTTGCAGAGTTTCTTAGGAATTCATTTAATATACAACTTTCAAAATGTAAAGCGATTCTACGGAGCAGATTCTATCTGCTTGATTCATCTAAAAAGAGATCAGCAACAAATTTTGTTTATAGTCTCATCACATGGATTGGTTTTATGTGAAAATTTTCTTTCGCAGATTTCATCAAATCTGGACGTTGTTGCGGTCCGCAAACAGGATTTCTTTCGAAGAAATTATCTGATTGGACAGCAATTCGGTGCAATTTTATGGTCTAAAAAAAAGGACGATGTCCTTAACTAGCCATTTTTGACCAGCAGTATCCATCGAAGTTTCATCTAAAAAAGATGTGCATATTTACTCAGGACCATTTTTTATAGAACGAATATTATTTGCTTAAAACGTGAAAAATATGATTAAAAATTAAAAATGTACATGTGAGGACTTCTAGGTGATGAACAGTTGTTACAAAAAATTAGATATGCCTAGAGAATTGAAAATTGAAAAGCAGCAAATTTTGAAAATACGTCAGATATGTGCATGTGTGCCCATTGTGTGTGTAAAAAATTGTATTTATTCAGATCAGTTCAAAGATATTTTGGACATTGAAATACCTTAGAAGAAAATGACAAGTCCAAGAAATCAAAAACAAAGGAAACATGTTTTACAAATAATAATTTTTAAAGACTTCCACTGTGAACTTTCATGTTAGTGCATCTTTTCAACAGCTCAGATTTTTTAGCCACAAGAAATCTCTACAAAAAAAATGGTCAAGCACAAGGCAGTTAAATGGTTATTTTTAGTTTGCCTTTAATATCCATTTTTTCTAGCTATGTATTTTTTCAACTCCTCATTCTTTTTTTCTTGTATTTTGTTTTGCCATTAAGAAGGTCCAAGGTTTTAAACCAATTTTGAAAGCTAGCGAGATTAAAAAAATGTGCTGAATTTATATTCTCTATTTTCTAGAAAGATACAATTTTTTTAGTGGCTTTTTATAACAGCACATTGTTCTCAAATGCATAAGAAAATCTATTATCTATTCTAAGGTGTTATTTAATAATCTTTTATTGAATATATTAAATGAAATTTTTTTTTTCATTTAAAATTATTCAAAATGCCCAAAAAAGAAGACGGAGAAACAGAGTCGAACTCTAGTGTTTCATTATACATATGTTTAAAGTATCAAGAAATGTTGTTGGTATCACAATTAATTGTCATAAGAGAATGAAACAATTACAGCGTAAATATGAAAGTGAAATAGATCACATGTTTCTTGATATGAAAATGTTTTATTTTTAATAGCATATATGTGAATTGAATAACTACATCTTTCATTATACACGAAACTGTGTAAGTCTTCTCTTTCCATCGCCGACGTTAAACAGCGCTTGTTTTAGTCATACTCGGATAGGAGCCGCCGTACTAGAAGAGCATATTTATCAGTTTTCAAGCTGCCTTGGCTCTTGGACTAATACTTTCTACTTTTAAAATTCGAACACTTTAACTTTACTGATTGTCAGTAATATAAACTTTGGTTCCTAGCCGTTTACTTACATTCTTTTGCAATTACTTCCTTACTTGCAACTCTTTATTATGCAATAATTTAATTTACCTATGCAATCGTGCAACCTTAGTTTATTTTCTGAGACAATAATTGATCGTTAACATTCTTGCAGAACATTTTTAAAATAATTTATAATTTAATGAGCCAGTAGCTAATGAGTTTCTCCTAACGGAAATCACAAATCAAGTAAATATTTTAATTTTTTTAAAATCTATAACATAAGATTTACAGAGACAGTGTATAGAGTATGGAACTTCCGATATCAGTAAACTACGAAAGTAATTAAAGATTAGCAGGAAGTGGACTATTTCATGCGTTTATGATAGATACAAGCATTTAAATGAATGGTGTAATGCTTGCATGGTTTATTTGATAACGGTCTACCGTGTGTAAGGATTTCCGGCTTTCAGCACGTCAACAAAGATTTACAGAAATGGATTTACGGATGACGAAGACAAACGATATGTTTATGATTCAATTTTCTAAGGAACCGACAGACTAGAAGTTAATGATTTTCTCTTCATGAATCATATCCTCGCATATTCTTCATTGTCGGAGTCTTAAGTTTAAACAAATTTTAAACCAGGGAAAGAGAGATAAATAATTGCATTTAAATCTCTATCGGCTGATAGGTAATTAATTTAACAAACTTAAAGAATCCTTGCAAATGGTAATATCGTTACTAATAAATTTTAAAGCACAAAAATCGAGCTCAGGAATTCTCAAATATTAAGATTCCTGATATAAAATCCGGCCTTTTTTCGAGGTAATCATTATTCCGTATATTGATTAATTATTGGTTCTTTCTAGCAATAATTTAAAAGAATTATACCATTTTCGACAAATCTGTTGAAATACGAATCTCTTAACGTCGGAGATAAATTATCGATAATCATTAGCGTTTACATGAATATCTGTGAGGCGATCAACCTTCACATTATAACCTCATTGGATCAAGAGGCCACACGTTAATTACAGTCCGAAATTCTACTGATCGATGGAAGCATGTTGGATTTCGCGTTAATTTACAGACTTTCTCGACAAATACCTGTCATCCTGCAAGTTCGTGGGCGTCATCCAATATGTTACAGACAGATGTAGAAAGGATTTTCGACCTTACTTGCGCTTGAGGCAAGTATAAATTACGTTTAATTAACAGCCCTGTATTGACGCGAAAGACGACAGGAGCGGTAAAAGGAGAAAAATAGGGAAAAACAAAAGTTTCAGATTTTCCAGTTTATTTTCTTATAAATGAGAATAAAGCGATCAATATTCAATTCGGATAATTTCCAAACATTTAATGGCACATTGAATTCATTAATAAAAATTGAATTCGAAATAGCCTATTATAATCGGACAGGTTTGATTTCCTTATAAATGAAAATGAAGCGATCAAAATCCACTTTAGTTAATTTCTTAATATTTCAGGATATATTAAATCCAATGATAAAAAATGGAATTTGATATATGCTGTGGAAACAAAAGTACAGAAATTGTCAACATGAGAAACAGTAGGGGGGAAATGGTATATAATGCAGACGGAATACTAGAGGCTTTCAGAGACCATTTTAGGAGACAATTCGGAGATGAAGCTATAGGACACCACAACTGCGATGTTGAACACGATGCGATGGAAAACTCAATTGAGAAAGTCTGTGTCACTGAGGTTAGGGATATAATTAAGAACTTGAAAAACGGTAAGGCTGCCGGGGTAGACGGTATTAACGCTGAAATGCTTAAACACGGTGGCGCCTGCATACCACACAGACTGTGCGAATTGATAAATTTATGTTTCGAGATGGGAGACGTCCCAGACGATTGGAAAAAAGCGATTATCGTACCAATATACAAGAGAAAGGGAGATAAA
>NC_046659.1:83974325-83989414 GCF_010883055.1 Belonocnema kinseyi | reverse complement strand
ACCGCGGAAAGAATGGTTAGAATGTGTGAATGAGACCCTAGTTAGAAGAGACATAAGAAGTCACAGAAACACGAGAGCCTGCATAAAAAAATGCATGGACATTAAAGAAGCTAGAGAAGTATGCCAGGACAGGAAAGTACGGCGGCAAATAGTTAAAAAAAAGAGTGTCAGATGAGTGAATGATGCCTGAAACAAAAGACTTTGGCCACTAATGGACCCAAGCGGGGAACCTTAAATAACGACTTCGTGAGATTCTTCGCTTGGGCTGATTGCTAGAGAGATTGATCAGCAACCTGGGTCGGAGCAGTGTTGCGAAACGAACGTGTTATTTACTTAAATAGCACGAGAATTCTGGATCAATCTGAAAAATCTCTATCTCTTCCACACACTACTCCTTTCCCCTACCGAGTGAGTCACGCCTACCCCGAAAGGGAAATGGCTTAATGGCGTAACAATAATAATCCACTGAAATTGACTAAAATCTTCTAAATTTTCCTAAATTCATCTAAAATCAATAGAAAGCTTAGATCTTGTAAAATTCCTTAAAATATTTTTAAATTCCGTAAAACTCCTATAAAATGCTTTTAAATCCCTAAAATTAATTTAAATCCTCTAAAAAACCTTACAATCTGTTGAAATCTTGAAACCTCTTAAAATTTTTAGAAATCCATCGAAATTTTTTTATTACTTCGAAATATGTTGAAAGCTCGAGTGAAAAAATATCTGCATCAACAAAAACTTGTCGAAAATAGTAGCATTAGTGTGATTTCTTAAAAACAACAGCAAAATAGTTTCCTGGTCTTGTCAAAACGGCTCGATGTTTAGAGGAGTGACTGGTCTGACTAATACAGGTATTTTACTAAGTCCCCCACGATTTTTTTCTTATGTGCGGACTACTATCAGCTCTGGAATTGATTTTTCGACTTTATCATAGAGGCCACCACCTACTGAGAGCAATAACTTTCCTGACCTGAGATATCCTACGTTCTTTAAAAATGTATAATTTTTGGATTTTTACAAAGGTGTCAATTTAATCGGAATGTACCATATTATTATTACACCATTAAGCCATTTCCCTTTCGGGGTAGGTGTGACTCACTCGGCAGGGGAAAGGAGTAGTGTGTGGATGGGATAGAGATTTTTCAGATGGATCCAGAATTCTCGTGCTATTTATGTAAATAACACGTTCGTTCCGCAACACTGCTCCGACCCAGGTTGCTGATCAATCTCTCTAGCAATCACCCCAAGCGAGAATTTGAAAAAAAAGAACGGAGACAATTTCCGGCATTTATCTTTAAGTAACTCAGTTTTAGTGCATAGGTTTCAAAATTATTTAGTAAAAGATTTTTCCAAATTAAAATTTTTAAACTTTAAAAGTTTTGATGATACAAAAGTGTAATAAAAACATTTTTATTCTCAAAATATGAATTTGAAAAAAAACATCAATAACAATTTTTGAGATTCGAATTTAAAGTAATACATTTTTCGTGACTTAAATTTAAAATTATATATCAAGGGATGCTACCAAATTTGATTTCTACACTTCA
Source organism: Belonocnema kinseyi (assembly GCF_010883055.1). Taxonomy (NCBI): domain Eukaryota; kingdom Metazoa; phylum Arthropoda; class Insecta; order Hymenoptera; family Cynipidae; genus Belonocnema; species Belonocnema kinseyi. The sequence goes on along the minus strand of NC_046659.1, from coordinate 83,987,867 downwards.
AGAACTTCAATGGTAAAAAAGTGAATTTTTTAATACTACAAATGTATACTAGACATTTAATCGGAATATATAATTTGAGTTTAAAAAAACGTTGGAAAGAATTTTCGAAGCTAACATCGAAACTAATTAATTACTAGCGATTAAAATGCAAAATTATTCAGTAACGGATGACTCTAAATTGAAATTAAGAAACTTTTCAATTTTTTATTGCAAATAAGTGAAATTTCAAATTTTTTAATTTTTATAAATGTATATACTTAGTCGGATTGTATAATATTAATTTAAGAAAACGTCATAAATAATTTCGGACGGTCATTTGGGAATTAATTAATTTTCAAAGATTTAAATTCGAAATTTCTCAATAAAACATGCTTTCGAATTGAAATGTTAAAACCTCGGAAGTTGTAATTGTAAAAAGCAAAATTTCAAATTCTTTAATTTTTACAATTGTAGAAATTTGATCTGAATATACGATATGAATTAAAACAAAAGAGAATTTTCGACACTTATCTTTAGCTTTTCAATCCTTATGAGTTGCGATGATAAAAAGGTTTAATTAAAATTTTTTAATTCTACAAATGTAGAAATTTTTTGAAATGTGTCATGAATGTGAAAAAAAATGAATAACAATTTTTGAGTTTCAAGAGCTTTAATTATTAGAATGTGAAATTTTAATATATTTAATTTTAACAAATGTATATATTCAATTGGAATATACACTAAAACGTAAATTAAAAAAAAAACGTTAAAACAATTTCGACGTTTTTTTCGAAACCAATCAATTGTAAGTAATTAAAACCTAAATTATTCAGTAGTGAATGGTTCCAAATTGATATTTTGTTTCTTTAAAAGTTTTTATTGTAAATAAGTAAAATTCCAAATTGTTAAATTTTCACAAATTTATATATGTATACTTAATCGGATGAAATAACATGAATTTGAAAAAATGCTTGGAAAGCATTTTTGATACTCATTTGGAAACTAATCAATTTTTAAAGATTAAAATTTGAAATTATTCAATAAAGAATTTTTCAAAATTGAAATTTTGAAACTTAAAAAATTTGAATTGCAAGAATCAAACATGGAAATTTTCAAATGTTTACAAATGTAGAAATTTAATTCAAAGTTTTTGTATGCATTAAAAAGACCCATTAAAAACCGTTAATGACACTCTTCTTTGAAGTAATAAATTTTTAGTGATTATATTTTTCAAGTATTCAGTAACAAGTGCTTCTGAAACAAGTTAAGAACCTTAGAAGTCCTAATTATGAAAAGATAAATTAAATTTGTTTAAGTCTTCGCACAGAAATTTATTCTAAATTTATTCTAAATTATTTATTAAGGAATACTACCAAATCTTAATTTTTAATCCATAAGAGTTTCGATTGTAAAAACAACGAAATTTAAAATTTTTTGAACTGTTGCTGATGTATATGTTTAATAGGGAAAAAATATTATGAATTAAACAAATATTGAAAACAATTTTCGACCCTCATTTGGATAGTAGTCAATTATTTGTTAATAACATTCTAAATTATTCAATAAAGGATGATTCCACATTGAAGTTCTTACAAATGTATAAATCTAATCGAAATATATCAAATGATGCTAAAGGATGTAGAGGGGATTTATTTCACTTTAAAGTGAATTGAAAATACACAGGACTTCACGTTTTTGTCAAAATTCACAGCAAAAATCAAATTTTTTTATAACAAAAACTGAGGTGAGGCGATTCTGAAATTAAAAAGTACAAAGTTTTTTGATATTTAAAATGATTGCAGCATAAAATATGGTTTCAATCATTATTTTGATAAATTTATTATTCTTTAAGGCTTCTAATTTTTAAGGTGCTGACTTAATTCTGAGAATCTATTTTTAAATTACTCTCGCCTCGAAATCAGATTTTAAAATAATTAAATTTGAAGTATAAATAATTTGTATCCCTAAAAGAATTATCTCTCCTCTTATGGAACTCCAAGCTATTTTAAGCACTGCCGAACACTTGCAAAAGAGAGATTTAGAGATTATTTTTCTGAAGGAATATCCTATTGTGAATTCTGACTAACATTTTGAAATTCGCTTATTCAGATCATAATAGTTGTTATCTAAAAGTCATAAAGTTGAGAGTTGAATGCATTTATTATTTGTCATGGGGATTCTTTTCTGTAGGGTGTCCCATATAGGTGGAGTCGTTATTCAGTAAAGTACTTATATAAATCATTTGGTATTGGTGTCCACCCACGGAAAGCAATCGTTGGTACTTAGATACTAAGAGAGGCTTATGGGTAGTTAGGTCCTTCCCGGTCGTTGTACGTTATGGAGTCCATAATTTTTATCATTAATATAATGTGCCGAATATGTATATATGATTATTCGACCTGAGTGTCTTCGCACCTGGGGTGAGTATCGATCCGTATAAATCATGAAAATCACGTGAAAGGTATAAAATGAGTCGACCGATTGAGTTTTACTCGGAATTATTTAAATAATTTTATTCATTTTATTTTATCCGAGTGCTTTACCAGAATTTATTGCTAGCAGTAATTATTATTGCCAAGGTTACATATCGGGTTTATATTTATGTGCTAGAAGCCTAATTAATCAAATGAGACTTTAGGTTCAATTTGCATATTTTCGAAGGCTTACGGAAGTTAGCGCTAAAAGATAATGACAGAAAATGATGCAATAAATGTAATACTTAAATGCTAATGGCTCAATTGATAAATTAGATATTCTATTGCTCATGAATAGACAATAAGGTAAGAATTAAGCAGGTCAAAGTGTTTCAGTAGAAAGATACTTGCATATCCAGCCAGTTTTAGATTTGTGAAAAATACGCTCAGGGTTTGAATCTTACCATAGAAAATATTTTCTGTTTTCTAACATTCGTTATGTAATATGTGATATTTTTACTCATTATGTGAACACTATATCAATTATATTCACCGTAAGCCAGATTAAAAAAAATTCAAGGGAGTTTAAAAGGTTTGAGAGATTGCCAGGGATTTGACAGGATTGTAACAAATTTCTAGGTATTTATAGTATTATGATAACAAAGTATGTCAAAGCATTACAAAATTTTTACGAAAAATAACGAGATTTCTAAAGTAATTTAGGGATTTCAAAATATTTCAGGGGAATTAAGAAGGTTTAAGAATATTTTAAATCTTATTTCTACGAAATTAGAAAAAGGGAAAAGGTTTACGATATGCCCATTTAAGGATTGTAAGAAAACGTCGTATTCTTGAGCGATTTGTGAAAAGCCGGTGTGTGAAGAACATCGCACAAACTTTTGCAAAAGATTGCGCTGTTTCAATTATTTACTCTCATATAATTTTTTTAAACATTTTAACCAAGACCCTTATGATACTTAGATATTATATAATCAATAAATGTTGATTTTGAAAGAAAAGTAGATTTTTCATTCATTTATTATATTCATGAATTACAAAAAATACCATATTGTACAGTGTGCAAATACATATACTTTTTGGAACTGGAAGACAGAGGAATATAATTTTCTGACAGGACATGGTTTCATCTTTAAAACCCGTAAGTACAGTTTTATAATATTTATTTATTGCATGTTTATCAATTTGTTAACTAAATTTCCATTTTCTCAAGTTATTATTTATATTAAGATTATTAGTTTGAAAAATTATATATTTAACACCAAAAACAATTGGAACACGTGGTAAACACTCCGTGGAATACGCATGAATTTTTCCAGATTCTTTTAAACTCCTATGATAGAAAAAAGCACTACTTGACATAAACGACCTACCTGTGTGACAAGAGCAGAAAAAAACCTGTGTGACGAAGGGTAATTTTCGAAAGGAATTGCATTATATTTTGAGGGAGTTTAAGGAGTTCAGTCAGATTCAAAAGATTTCATAATGATTCAAGAGATACCGAAGGATTTAGAGGAAATTTGAGGGATTTTGAAAGGTTTTAAGAAACTGAAAGCGATTTCTGCGTATTAAAAAAGATTCTAATGCATTTTTAAGTGATTTAAAAAGATACAAAAGTATTTTACCAAATTTCAATAGATGTCACGAGATATTATAGAATTTCATAAAATTTCAAAGGATTTAACAGGATACTAAAATGCTTGCAAAGATTTTAAATGGTTTTACGTAATTTTGATGAGCTGTAAGAATTTCTTAACGATTTGAAGTGATTTTAATCTCCTTTACAACATTTTAAGGAATTTCAACAGAATTCATTGAATTTCAAGGATATAATGTATATAGTAGTATAAAAAATAATTTCAACAGCAAAAACAGGTTTCAATCAGTATACTTGCAAACAATAATTCGAAAGAGGAGAGTTATTTACAAAATACTTTGCACACTTCTCCAAAACTAAGGATTCGTAATAGTTTGCCCTTTCCCTACCCAGCTCCGCTCAGAAAATCCGTACGTAATGAATGGATCCCAGGTTCTAAAGGGTAAACTTTGTCAACTGTAGAATTTAAAAAGAGTATTAGAGTTCAAGTACCAATAAAAGGTATGAACTGAATTGACATAAAAGTTTAATAGATTAATTTTGAACAAATGATCATTTTTCTTAAGTAGTGTGGGACTTGAAGAGTAAGTTTTTTTTACAATTGAGAAGAAGGCGTCACGCTTTCGAATCCTACTATAGGGTGTATATTTGCTAGAATTGTAAAAATATCATAGAAAGGTATGAATTGAATAGATATGAAATGTGGAACGATTTTAAGTAGTAAACAACTTCCTGAGTTAGACAATCTTACGAGGTAGAAAAATAGATCGCGGGTTCCAGGTGAGAAAATTTTGTCAGCCATGAACTTAAACAGAATATTTAATTTTACGATCCCTTCATAGTTTCAAACCCCAGTCGGGGGAGGGGGTATTTTTGAAAGAATTGTAAAAATATCAATGAAAGGTGTGATCTGAATCGATATAAATTAGGAACGATCTTAAGTAGTAAAAGACTTGCTGAGTTAGACAATATGCCGATTAAGAAATACAGCTCGCGAGGTCTGAGCGACTGTGGAAGAATTTCCTTAGCTTTGGAATTTGACAAAAAAATGACTTTTCAATATACCAATAAACGTGTTGAACTGAATCGACACAAAAATTGTAAGGATAAGTTCCAAAAATTATAATAATTATTGGAATCATATTTAAATATATGGGCTCAAATAGGCGGTCTTAAATAGTGCATTTTTTATGAGGACAGTGTTCAATCTGGAATTGAATTTAGTGGATTGCAGAACTGAAATGAATGACCCACCGTCAATGTAGCAGAAGCGCGTGAGATTTGAACATACGCGTTATCCAATTTGATTAGACAAATGGTTACTGCTGTGGGTCGCGTAAGCAAATAATATCATTCACGGCCTTCGATTAGCATAATTTGATATTCACAAATTAAATGACGTATTTATTGATGGTAATGTGTCTGAATGGCGTTTCAGTAGATTCGACGAACCATGGAACGTACAATGAGTTTTTGGTATAACATTTTTTCACTAACATCCTTGCTTTCTGACAAATTGCGCGACTTGATGATTAACCGACTATCAAATTAATATTTTCAAAAATGCTCTATAAACAGGGAAAACAAGGTGATTTTTGACGAAAATAGGGAAATAAGATAAGTATTTAATTAAATAATTTAGTTTGCAAGTTAAAAACTGGAATTTTTCGAAGAACACTTGACTTTTTAACCTGAAAATATGAATTTCCAACAAAAAAATGGGCTTTCATACAATTAGTTGAATTCTTAACAATCATAAAAATAATTTTAGCAATATAGTTACATTTGCATCAAAAATAGTTGACCTTTCAAAGAAAAGAAACGAATTTTCATGCTAATAGTTGAATTTTAAACCTATAAAAACAAATTTGTAAACAAATAGTTGGATTTTCAAGACAGCAAGATGAATCGGTGAGAAGAAATTTAAATTATCTTAAAAAAATATTAATTCTCAATACACAAAAAAATAGTTAATATTTCAACCAAATTAAATTTTCAAACCAAACTTACGAATTCTCTAGAAAATAATTAAATCTTCAAGTAGCAAGTATGAGTTTTTCACAACAAAGTTTATTTTCAACTAAATAGTTGAATTTCCCACGCAGTAATAATATTTGAAATCTAAAAAGAAGAAGTTTTAAGAAAGCATTTGAACACATATGTCAAAAAGAGGATTTTTTTTACAGAAAAGTTTAATTCTCAACCTGAAATAAGTGAATAACTAATTTTCAAACGAACAGTCAAATTTAAAACGAAAAATGGCAATTTTTTAATAAGAAAAGGAATAGTTAAACTTGCAATTATAAAAATTGATTTGAATAAGGAAAAAAAATTCTGACAAAAATTAATTTAATAATTAATTTAAAGGTAAAAGCTTGTTGCATTTGCGTTGAAGTTGCGTTTTTAATCGAAAATAATAAATTGTCAATTAAAAGGGTTAATATCTTAACAAAAAAGGCGAACTTGCGACTCAGAGTACATACATTTATAATCACTCATTAAATTTTCCTGTAAAAATATAAATTTTTAACCAATAATGATACAGTTAAAATTTTATTTAAAAATTAATTTTTAACAAAAAAGAGCGCTTTTTCAACGGAACAGTACAATTTCCTACCAATAGACTTAACGTTTGACAAACTGTTTTTACTTTCAATCAAGGAGTTGAATTTTTAACTAAAAACTATCACTTTTCCAAAAAAATAGTTTATTTAAATATATATAATAATAGTTAATTTTCATTTAAAAAAGATAATTGTAAAAAAACTAATGTTCATAAACATTGTTAAATCTTCAATTCAATTAAATTTTTAGATTTCTCTGTTGGGTTTCACTACTTCAGTTCGTATCTAAGCAAAAAAAAAAAGAAAAAGAAAAACGAGAAAATCGGGAAGTTTCTTGAACGCAGGAAAAAAGAGAAATAAATCTTTAGAAAAGGGTTTGAATGATTAAGTGTTTATTAGTCTAAAATTTGACATCTGGGCAGTATCTAACACAAATGTCAAGAAAAAAAAAATTATAATACTTTTTTCGAATCCTTTTCGAATCTTCTAGACAATCCGAAAAATAATGATTAAAGATATTATACTTGTCGGTATACTGTTCTAAGATTGTATTGGGCAAGTATTGGACCAGTTTTCCAACAAATATAACACCTTTAATTAATTTTCTCACCTGTTTGACGTACAATAACACCATCTAATACTGAGTGTCAAATCTGTACTTAGATGCGTTGCTTGTAAAAGAAAATGACTAATTTTTATGTAGCCAAGTAATTCAGAAATTGTTATTTACATTTTTATTTTTTAAGCGTGATTTTACATTCCGATTTACTTCCCACTTCAAATGTCACAAATCGTCATAAAACATGTCTTCTTGTCAGTGTGATGTAGTTTCTAAACGACCTATAATTTAGAAATCAATTGTTAAAATGATTGAGATGTGTATTATGGAAAATATTTATGCTATTTTTATGTTCCCAAAAATTCGATCACTAGTGTATCTTTCTCTTTTTGGTCTTTCTCGGCGGCTCTTCTTTTCTGTTGCATGCGAATTGTGGTTAGCGGTTTGTTTCGCTTCACGGTTCTTCCAAACGAGGAGGGGCGTTAATTCCTAAAGACTCTAAATAATCGTTCAGCCTGCGGCAATCAGTGCAAAGAAGTTCAAAGGGTAAAGAAAAAATGAATCTTGAACTCAGGAGCCACCCCCAACTTTTTTCAATAAAATTGAGTAACACTTAAAGATGCATAAAAAAGATAGTAAAATCAGATACTTCTTTAAAAAGAGTTTCACTTCCTATTTCTACGTGTAAAATTCCTTTCAGTTTTTCTCTCTCGTGTCATGGTTGCACTACAGTTTATTCAAATTGTGAATATAATAAAAAAGAAGGGATCAGGTTAAAATGAATGAGAAGAAAAACAGCATAAAATTGGCAATGAATCGGGTGCGTTGGGAATTCATTGGAAATAAAGCCAAAGCTTTTGGATGAGTCCAATTGACAATAAATAAACGTGCTGTTTAACGAGAGAGGTCGATTCGCAGAGATCTGTAATAAAAAAGGTTGTTTCTGCAAAAACACAGGAGCGAGTGAAGTGGACGAAATAATAACCACGCTGGCCGATTTATTAATTTAACGACGAGCCACAAAAACCGGCCACTCGTTCGAGAATGCTCTGGCGGGGGACAAATGTTTGACCGGACCAAACACGAGAGTTAAATTCTGAACCGTTCGAAAAAATAGCCGAAGGGACACCGCGACGAGCTGCAGAGTGAAGGGAACGAAGCGAGTGGTTTGGGCTACAGTTTGGGTTTAGACGGCAAATTAAACATATTGATGTTTGCAATTAAATTGTCCAGACAATGGCCAATATCGATTCACTCAGCCAACCGGCGATTCGATTTAATAAATATCCGCCGATTAATCGTTCATCCCCTCTTATTTTAAGCCACCAACTTCGAACAGAATGCCAACGTGCGTGAAACGCGAAACTATTTCATACGAATTCTCGCGTATTTGTTCGTTCGTTTATTTTATGCTCGTTACACTCAATTCTCTGAGCTTTTTGCCAGTTTGCATTTCATTAACTCTGTCCCGAAGGGAAGTCCTTTGAGTTTCTTTTCGCACTGCGGAAAATAAAAGCCATGATGACACTGAATCTTCGAAAAACTTTGTTAATGGCACCCTTACTACAGTAGTGATTAAAGGTGTAACTTGATATTTAGGGGCTGTCCATAAACTAAGTTAGGAGAAAACAGCGCGATTGTTTACAAAAACAGGGAAAACAATTCTTTTAAATAAACAATATAGATACCATATTGAATTCTGTGATAGACGCTTTAAATTCCTAAGATTTCAAGCGCATTTTCAAGATAATAGTAGAGTTTTTAACCAAAATAGACTTTATACTGCAATAGATCACTTTTCATTCACAAGAGACAAATTTTCAACAGGAACAAAATTATTTATAACCAAACTATTGCATTGCTAACCATATAGTTGAACTTTCAAGAAACAGAGACGGATTTCTGAAAAAAAAGTTGAACTTTTTTTTCGCGCAAAATTTCATTTTTGACCAAGAAAGATGAATTTTAAATCTAAACGGACAAATCTTTCATAAAACAGTTGAATTTCTAACGTGAAAAGATGACAATGAAAATAGTTGAATTTTCAACAAATCATTCAAATTTTCAACAAAAAAGTTTCTACAGAATGTAACAGCAGGACGATATGGTAGTTCTTTAAGCTGGATGCGGGGGATATCAGTCATTAAAAATGATGTAAAAAGTACTAGCTTTATACAGCATTTAAAAATTCTAAAAAATGATTTTCATGTTATGTTCAAAAAAATTCCACAGTATCTTGTAGTAAGGTTCTAAAAAACACCGTAAATAGCCTATTTTCACACAAAAAGAATGAAATTATATGATAAAAAGTTAATCTTTAATAAAAAAATACTTTTGTTTCATAAAAGATGAATTTTCACCTTGACCAGACAAATTTTCTGTCAGTAACATTAAGGACCAAAAAAACAGTTAAATTATTTACTAAAAAAAGAATACTTTTTTAACAAAATTGTTGAACTATCAACAGAATAACACAATATTCAATAAATTAGTTCATTTATGAATCAAATATTATAACCAACAAAGATAAATTTCCGAACAAACAATATTAATTCAATAAAAAAATTAAGCGATTGAATCTTCAACTAAAAAGATCGTTGTTTAATAAGAAATGGAATGGTTGAATTTCCGATTAAAAAATTACTCATTAACAAAAATAATGAATTTTCAACTAGTAGAAATAATCGAGAAGAGAGGAATTTTCAACAAAATAGTTGAATTCTTAACCAAATAAATAAATTTTCAACAAAGGAGATAAATTTTCTATCCGCAAACAAAAAAAAACGAATTTCCAGCAAAATAATAAGAGTTTAACAAAATAGTTGAATTTGAAACCTACAATGCAAGGTTTTCGATTTTTAAATATTTCAGGTACTTACGAGTCATGGGATATACATAAGAATATGAATTGATCAGTGAACCATGTGTAAAGAAGCCTTTTCTATGTAAAGAACATGCAACCGATACGTAATTTCTAATGTGGCTTGTTTTCGATTTTCCATGGGGTTTCCTTTTACTTTCAACACCCAGAGTAAGCCTTTCGCATAGATCATTACAATATTTATGCCTCAAATCGGGATAACTCTGGCATGAAACTTGATCCTATTTTATTCCCTGCATACACATGTACTAGCTGTAAAGATGATTTTCGATCTGCAAAAATATATATCTCCATCTCACCGTCGTTACATGTGGCCATGGGTGTGATTTACCGTTGTTACACCTTTTTCAAATTTCATGTGTAAATATATATATTTATATATACGGCATTCAGAAGAATACCAAAAAAAAACCTTCTAAACGCCTGGTTGGTTTTAGGCAATTAGAAAAAACTAATAATGGAGTATTAAAACGTACATTAAATAGATATATAACATGTTATTTTTATGTTTAAATTAATCTAATCAATAAAATACACGTTTATAAAATAATAGGAATAATATTCTTGATAATATTTTCACAGATAAAATTTAATAATAATATGTTTATATAATATATTTAAAAATTCTTTTAACATGCATTCAACATGCATGATTTGTATTCTAAACGCATTTTTTGTGGATCTTAGTAAATGTTGCAAAACTTTTGCGATTTTCATTGCACAAGTTACAACATAAAATGATCACATTTATTAATTTGATGGAAAAACGCATTTTCAGAGTTCAAATGAAACATATATCAATCATAAATTTACCCATTTACTAAAAAATAAACAATTTTCCTTTAATTTTAAGTAGATGATTTCGTTCCATTTGTATACATCATAATGATTAATTTGTTAATTATTTACTATAAATAATATTTTGACTTGGTAATTACAAATCTTCCAATAAGCTAACAATTCAGTTTTTTCCATGATAGCAATTTTATTATTTGTTTGGAAATTCAATTACTTTGTTAAAAATTAAATCATTTTGTTAAAAAGTAATACTTTTTATGGAAGATTTAATTTACTTTTTCCTGTGAAAATGTAATCTTCTTTGGTTGAAAATGTAACTATCTTGTAGAATTTTTTTCTTCAATCGATAATTCAGCAATTTGGTAGAAAGTTTAGGAATATTCTTCATTTTTTGTTGTTGTAAATCATGTTTTTGGTTAATATTGCTGCTTTTTGGTTAAAAATAAATATTTTTACGCTGAGGATTCAAATATTTTGTCAAAAGTTTGTTTTTGTTAGTTAAACTCCAATGTTTTTTTTTTGAAAGTTTAAATGGTGTGTAGAAAATTGATCTTTTTATTTCAACATTCAACACTTTGGCAGAATATTTAACTACTTGGTTCAAAATTAAACTGTTTTGTATAAGACTGGTTTTTTGATTAAAAAGTAATTGAATATTGTTGAAAATTTGTCTTCTCTGGTAAAAAATTAATCTTGTGCATTGAACATTCATCTTCTTTATGATAAAATTTTGTTTTCAACTTAAATTTCAATGATTTTGTTAAACAATCAACTTAAAAATTTATATTCCCTTGTTGAAAATTTGACTGATTTGTAGAAAGTCGTTTTTTTGGTATAAAAATTCGACACACTTGTAAAGCATTTAACTATTTGGTACATAATTGAATAGTTTTTTAGAAAAATAGTTTTGAAAAATTGATTCTCCTAAATGAAAATCGACGCACATTATTTTGGATCAAAATTTAATATTTTTTAGCTTAGAAATTTCACTATTTAGTTAATAATTGCTAGAAACTAGCATTACTTCGATTGTTCAGACTCTTTAGTTAAAAATTTATCAAATTTGTTGAAAAATCGTCTTTATCGTAGAGACGCAATCTTCTTGGCTGAAAAGACGACTGTTTTGTAGAAATTTTATCCTTTTCCCTTGAAAAATTAGATTTTTTGAATGGATAACATAAAATTATTATTATAATTAATTGGTGAAAGTATATGTTATCAATTAAATGAAAATGAAAATAAAATGTTAGCCATTTAATGTGTGTTTTGATACTCTATGGTTTATTTCTTCTAATTGCCTAATTGCCTGAGAAGTATGGTTTAGTATTAAAGCAGACACTTAGAAACTAAGTAAAGATTTCGCCTCAAATCCTTCGCAACGCTAGCAGTAGGCAGATGCAGACGTCTCATTGCCTAGGCACTCGGTCGACTGCCTACATTTTCTAAATGCCTCCGAGAGGGCTCACCACTTTCAACAGGTGTTGACTGCAACGAAAAATGTTTGGCTGCTAGAAATTTTGTCTGATTTTTTCTACTTACTCACAATACATTTCAGTTTTTCATTTTCAACTTTAATTTATCAAGAAGGATTAGGGACCAGTCGAAGATCAAGTTCAACAAAAATATATTGAGGCTTGTTTGATTTAGTCTCTAGATGAGGGCTCACCAGAAGTCAGTGTTGGGCTGCAAAGACTGACAGTGTCAGTCTACAGATTAAGTCAAAGAGGCCCTAATCAATCTAGTGGTTTGACTGGTTCTTGGTCCTTCACGGCCATTACACCTTCTACTGGGCTTGTGAGAAATTATCCTTCCCAAAAATAAAATATAATATGAAAATAAATATAAATGTTTTGTTGATTAATATTCATTTCGAATTTTAGATTATAGTTAACACAATTGAAACAATATATAATAATAACATTTCTAGATGATGTTTTTAAAATTTTAAAATTAATATTTATTGAAATAAGCTATACTATGACTACGCTGTCTATTATTATTTAGTGAGTATTCAGTTGTTAAAAATAAACAAGAAAATAAAGCTGATGTAATTCTTGAAGTGTTAAAGACTTGAACAATTAGTATATTTTATTGCCAGTTTTTAATAATGATAAAAAATACAAATATTCTTTGTATAAAGTGAGACATATTTCATTACTTCTTAAACAGAATAATAAGAATAAAAAAACTGTAATAGACAATTTTCAAATTCTACTACTCGAAATAGAGTTTACACTCTGCATTAACAAGTATTGAAACTTTTAAATAAAATCAACAAGAATTAATGATCAGAAACTAAGGTAAATAATTTTTTATCTTTATTTAAAGTTTGTACAAAATAAAGGATAACGAAGAAAATCAAGAAAGGGATTTTGGTGGCCGTCATTTTTTTTATTATTTATGAAATTTCACTCAAAATTTGCCACACTTTTCCTTCCTTTCAAAAGTTTAATTTTAGGTTTAATTTGGAGAAAAATTTATTCATTTTATAAATTAAAAATGAAATTGCAATTGGTATTAAAATGAATTGTAAATTCGAGTTCAAAAGTTCAGACTTCCCAGTGTGAACGACGGCGGGGCGTAATTTACCGTGGCCCATTCCCGGAAAAAAGGAAGAAAATGACAGAAAAACTTCCTGTCTCTCTTACACTTTTCGTGTCAGTCAGCACCTGCTGAAAATGGTGAGCCCTGCTCCACACTGCTACTGCCAGTCAGAACAGTCAAAGACTGCT
>NC_046659.1:83971007-83974225 GCF_010883055.1 Belonocnema kinseyi | reverse complement strand
CGATGTACGAAATGTCGATACAATATCGAGAGAAACTATATCTTGGGAGTTGGTATACCATTGTCATTTTACTTTTAGTTTTGGTCATCTAACAGGTCAAGGCGAAAGGAGATGTACTGCCCATTGAATTGTTGGGCGTAAAATATTCGCGCCCTCTTATTATTTTGAATATCGTGAACTACCATGTGCGCTTTGCGATAGTGGCGAAAAGGTTGAAGAATGTAACCAGGAGTGCAAAGAAAGATTAGACCATAAGAGTTGGAAGAACGATTCACGATCTCACTATCGCGGATCGTGAAATATCGGTCATTGTTAGCCAACGGTCGATAGGAACTAAAAAATATAACTCGTTCGAATCATACCTTCGGATACTCAGAATCCTGAGCGCTGTGCAGAAAATCACCAAACAATGTTTATAAACCTTAAAAATTCTCATAAATCATTCATAGCTGAAACATTACACACCTTTCTTTGTGACAAAGCAATCGACAATTCAGAATATTCTTCCGGTTGTTTCCTCAGCCACGCGCCTTCTACAGAGCGTGCACAGATTTCATTAGGATCTTTCAGAATTACATATGTTATACCCGTGCAAAAATTGTTCTATTTTGTGCCATTGAAAAAGTGATCACACCACACAAGGCCCACACCAGTTTTTCTATTTAAGACTTTTTTAATTATGATGAAGCACAAACGGAGCATTAAAATATAAATATCTGTCATTCATTATAAACATATTATCATTTTTTCGAAATCAAAATAATAAAATGACTCCTACATATGAATAAATTACCAAATTTGTTTGTTCGACCTAACCTAAATTGGATATTGGTATCGTTGGTACTATTATGTCTATCCATGATATCAATATTTTCATTAAATACTTCTTCATAAATATTTTGTACGCTAAGACATAATAGATAAAAAAAGAAAATATTTAGAAGAGTAGGTTTTGTTCATTATTATTATAATTTTAAAAAGTAGGGCATACCTCAGAAAAACTAGACATACCCTGACAAGTTCGCTTTAAGCAGGGCAATGATCTGCAAAAGCATCACATTCACGAATGGTCCATGCACGTTTAACCGAACAGGGCTTAGCCAGATGAAGGGAAGACTGTTCAGTACCGTAACTTAACTTTTTCATTTTCTCTGCCTTTAATTATTTCAACGTCCCAAAAAATAAAGCGGATCTCGAGAAAAAATTTTATTTACATTTAAAGAAGAATCAGTTCAGTTTAGGCCCTGGTTGAAAGCATTAATTCCAGTATTAGTTCTGTAGAATTCAGGACAAAATAATAAGGCTGCAGGGCGAATTCCAAGTAAATTGCAAACAAACAAAAATACTTAAAAATCTCTTCAAATATTTCAAACCTTACGAAAGCGCTCACTTCTTGTGATTTAATTCTTTAAAATCCATTAAAATACTATTAAATCCCGTAAGATTCTATAAAATCTGATTGTATTTTCCGAAATCGTGGTGAATTGATTGAAATACCTTAGTAGCTTTTAAAATTCTTTTAAGTCACGAAACTTCTCGGAAACCTTATAAAATCGCTAAGAATCATTAAAAATAACCTATAATCTTATATGTACTATAAAATCGTTCAGTGTCTTGAAACATTCTTTACAAACGCATTAAAAATTTTGTTAATCACTTAAAATTCTTTTGATCCTTATAAATCCCTTCAAATTTATAAGTTTCTTAAAAATACTTTGGAATATTCTAGAGTACCCTGAAATATTTCAAATATTTTTTTAATCCACTGAAACCTTTTAAAGCTTTCGAAGACCTTTTCGAATCATTAAAAATATCTTCTAATCCCACAGTCCCTAAAATCGTTCCATATTTTAGAAGTATTTTATAATCGCATACAAATGTATTTTAATCCCTTAAAATCATTTAAAATCCCTTTTAATGATCTTTTTAATTATCTTTTTGATTTTAAATTCTTTAAGTCATTTAAAATTTTTTAGAATCCAATGAAATTTTTGGAAGCTTTTGAAAATCTTTAAAAATATCTTGTAACCGTACAGGCTCTAAAATCTTTCTATATCTTTAGAACTTTTTTATACTCGCATATCAATGTATTTTAATGATTTAAAAATATTAAAAATTCCGTTTAATAATCTTTTTCATTTTAAATCTTTTGAAACGCAATGTAACTTTTTGAAGCTTTTGGAAATTCCATTGAATTTTTGAAAATAGCTTAAAATCTTTTAAAACCTGTTAATGTGTTTGAAATGCTTTAAATGACATGAAATATCCCAAAACCTTTCAGATTGTTTAATATATTTTGGAATACCTTGAAACATTGCAAAATCTTTAGAATGCTATAAAATTCCTCAATACTTGTGAATAAATGCTTTGAAATGTATAACAATGGAGAGAAAGATTAAAATACCTTGTTAAAATTTAAAAGCCCTTAAAGTCCTTGAAATATTCAGAAATCTTATAAAATTCCTTATGTCTTTTAAAATTAAAAAAAATATTTCAGTGCCGCCAAAAACTTTGGTAATCCCTTAAAACTTCGAGAAAACCCTAAAACATCGAAGATAATTTGAAATCACTATAAATTATTGCCATTTTTTAAATATCCTTATATTTAAAGAGAAAGGAAGAAAGGGGGAAGTTTTTCAAGAATTGGAAAAAAATAAGGAAACTTGAAGAAAGGTGAAAGGCGGAGAATAGGGAAGAGAGTGTGAACCCTGTTACGGATTAAACCCATTTTTGCAAACGAAAATAGATGACCTTGTCCCATAAGTCACATGTTGGCACAAAACACTGACACGGAAGTCAAACTCTGTCAAAATAAAGCGCGCAAAGCGTTGCGGAAGTACTTTGTCATCATCAACCGGAAGACTTTCCCCAAGAGATTTGTTCGCTAACAGTGAAATTCTGAAAGCAGGCCGATCGATATAAATGACTTTTCCCAGCTCAATGGAACGTGATGGATGCTCAAATACTTTCCACGCAATACGCGCACCCGACGACAACATCCCGCGGGTGGACAAAAGCGACAGCGACGATCGAAAGAGACGTGAGTCGACTCAAAAGCTGTTCACAAGCCGATCGAATCGATCCCTTCCGGTTCCCTTTTATATAGACCGCCGTTGGCGCAAGCCACAAGTACTCAAGAATGTACCGAAAATTTCAATTGATTCGCACCTGCCGTCGGGCATTGCTTGGTGCCAGGTGCCCCGACTTTTGCAGAACGA
>NC_046659.1:83958907-83970997 GCF_010883055.1 Belonocnema kinseyi | reverse complement strand
CACAGAAGTGACACTTCTTTTTCGATTTCTCTCCTACATTTCCTTTTATGTAAAGTCACGATATCGATATCGCTGCTGTCCAACGGAAAAACCTAGTAAGTGACTTTTGTCATAGAGATTATTTTCTCATCTGCATGTATCGGAAAACAGCCTCTATGGCAAATGTCACCTTACAAGGTTTTTCTGTTGGACAGCAGATCGCACTTATCATATTTAAGTCACTGTTAAGGTGCTTTCAAACATCCGTACGTCAAGAAGCACCCCTTTGACAGGTCAGAAAAATAATGTGGGTCAAAACTCTGTCCCTTTTCAACGTCTCATAGGCGCGGAAAGGCACTTCTGTGACTAGTCAAAAAAATAATGTTGGTTAAGCCCTTACCGATTTTCAACGTCTCGTTGAATATGATCATTGCGATATATCGTGACAGATTCATATTTCAGAAATCGTAGTAACAAAAGTGACAATAATTTTTACCTTTGCTTCGTCAAATCGCTTCATTTGTCGTTCAATTAAAGATTCTAATAGTTTGTTGCCAAACAAAAATTGTTTCTAGTATAAACAGAGATGATGTCTCTATTCTGCAATCTAACCAATTTTTGTAAAGATAGTGGTATTTCTGTTCACTAAGAGTAACTAGAAAAATATTTACTTTTAGGTTTTTGTGGACCGAGGCAAAAATCCTTATAGTTTCGGTCTGGTTTCCGTCAGTGGAAGTAGAGGAAGTGAGGTGGAAATGATGGAAAAGAAAGTGAGGTGGAAATGATGGGAAGGGAAGTGAGGGGGAATTTCGGAAGTGTGAGTAGAGAAATCACAGGGTGGGGAAGGAGGCAAAGTGAGGGAAAGTGCGGGAAACTGGGGGGGGAATTAGGGTATGGGAAGTAGACGAATATATGGAAAGTGTTGAAACGGGGAGTTGGGAACATTAGGGAAGAGTAAGTGAGTACAAGTAAGGAAAGATGAATAGGAGCAATGAGGGGCGGAAAAATATGATACGTGAGGGGAAGGAACTTCTGGAAGTGATAGGAAATGAGGGGGTAGTGAAAGTAAAAGGAAATTAGGGAAGGAGAAGTAGATGGAGTGAAGTTTAATGTAGAGATAAGAAAAAGTTAGGGGGAAATATGGGTTAGGCTCGTAGAGGAAATTATGGGTTGTGGAAGTAGGGGAAATTATGGAAGGGGAAAGGAAGGGTGCAGAAGTGTGGAAAATGATGGGAGGGCTAGTAGGATAGTACAGGTCAAAGGATGGGAGAGGGAAATAGGGCGAAGGAAGTAGGGGGGGGGGGAGTTTTTCTTTTTACGACAAACAATAAATGTTATTGCTTTTGCAAGAATATTTCATTTTCATTATTCATATTGTAGCGGCTAGTTTTCAAAGAATGAAAAAAAAATCAAAGCTGAAAAATTGTTTTTAGCTTTGATTAAAAGTTATTTTTTTAAACTGAAAATTTAACTATTCCAGTTGAAAGTTCTTCCATTTTCGTTTCAATGTAGGAAACATATATTAGATCAATTACTGAAGAATCTTTTTTGTTTGATAATTCATCTTTTTGGTTTGGAAATTCATCTCTTGAGAGAAATTTGATCTTTTTTGGTTCAAAAGGCAACTATTTCATTAAAAATTAATTTTTTTAGTTAAGCGTTTTACTATTTTGTTGAAAATTCATCTTGTTTACTGAAATTAAACTATTTTCGACGTGAGATACAAATATTTTTTGGTTGCAAAATCATGCAACATACTTTTAATTTAAAATTGATTTATTTTTGGTTAAAGGTGAACTTTACTTTAAAATAAATTCTCTAACTAAAAATTTTAATTTTTTCTTATTTGGTTTGAAATTTATATATTTTTATTTAAGTAATCATGTATTTGTTTGAAGATTGTATTTTTTATATCAGAATCAATGTATTTTCTTGCAGAGTTGTCTTTGTTGCTAGATAACTAATTATTTGGATAAAAAATTCGTCATTTTTGGTGAAATTTATTTGTTATTTATTGATAATTAATATCTTTTCTGAATAAATATCAACTCCTGAATTTTTTGCTGAGAAATAATTTTTTTGCATCAACTATATGGTAAATAAAGTTCAACTCGTCGATTGAAAACTTATTTATTTTCGGTTAAATACTTATAGTTTATCTTTTTAGATGATAATTCAACTATTCAATTGAAAATTCAAATATTTTGCTAAAAACTCGTTTTTTTTTGTTTCGAAATTTTTTGTTTATTAAAAATTTAATTAATGTACATGAAAATTTATAATTTTAGTCGAAAATTATTTTCTTTGTGAAAAAATTAACTACTTTGTACGATAACTAGTTTTTGTATCCGTAATGTAACGCTAACAACAAATAGTTCCTCTAAAAAGTAATTTACCCATTACTGTCTAAAAGAAAATTGCTTACGATATTTGGAACTATAATAGATTACTTTTATGTTTCAAAATGTACGGATCGTGCAAAAACTTATCGTTGATGACATTTGCTGTTTATTCGACGATTATGACTATCTTACAATCAAGAAATTCTACTTGTACATATTTAGAAGTGGAAGAGTGAACAGTGATGGAGAGTAGTATCTGAACTTTATCTGAAGAAAAGAAAAAACCTTATATGTGTGTGTATGTGTGGTCATGATTTTTTTCCGTGGAAACTTTCCATTTTAACGTGATGCATCCGTCATCCAGACGGCAACATTTTCGAGTGCAGATGCGAGAACTTTTGCACTTGCACTGGTGCGCCAGCATTAAAAGCATATATGTATTGTCTGAAAGTCAGAATGAACAAACGGTATGACAAAGTGCATACCATCACGTAGAAACCGACAGACTTCTTTACTTTCAACTTGTTGGGTATTACTAGCACCGATCGCGACTCAGACGAAGACGATGTAGTCGAAACCAACAAGACCAAAATAAAATTACTTGTAGCCTTCTTAAGTAAGGTTAAATAATAATTTAATACTCCTAATTCGTTTGAAGAAAGTCAAATTTGAGCTTGTTTTAAGGGCATGTGATACATAGAAAATTGTCGATTTTACCAGTTTTAGGTTTCCCCGGCTTTTTTTTTCTAGAATAATAAATCTTTTGTCTTAAAAATTTGGGAAATGATAGCGAACATGCTAACGGACGTCTTCACACACTTTTTTTGTAGGTTAATTCAAAAAAGTTTTAATTTAGCAAAATGTGATTAATTTGCATAGCGCTTAGGAAATAGTATCGATTTTTTCACTGTTAGATTCCCCCGGATTTTTTCCTAGGATAAGAAATATTTTGCCTTCAAAATCTAGGAAATGATAGCGAACATGCTAACGGACGTCCCAACACACTTTTTTATGTATTTTCATAAACAAAATTTTATTTTGCTAACAACGTGCGTGTATATTTCGAGGTTATGTGTGTTACAATTCACCAGAGCATTACTTCTAAACTACACAATATTTTTGGCCGAAAACTTTGGACTTACAAATAAACATAGTAACTAATCTCCTGGAACTAACCTTGTTTGCAGGTAATCAAAAAAGTTTATTTCATAAATAATTTCCAGATTATCGGAAAGGCAGAGATGAAAAACGACGTAACCTCAAAATAATGCATATGCATAAAATTTTCATTTAGCACAATAATTTTTTTTTTTTTATTATCCCTCAAAAAAGACTCCGGGGACATCCGTTATGATATTTTATAGCATCTCCGAATTCAGTTTTTAAAAATTTTAATTTTTGTGGACAAAAAGCCGGGGAAACTGTGAGTATCACATGCCCTTAAACAAATTATTAGAAAAATTATCACATTGTCAGCACTAATTGCGACTGAGATGCAGACGAGGTATTCCAAAAACAACAAGATTAATATAAAATTACTTGTAGTCTTCTTAAGCAAAGTTTGATATTAATTTTAAACTCAAAATTCATTTAAGATTAGTCAACTTTTAGCATTAAAAAAAAATTATTGAACAAAGTCAAAATTATGAAATTATCCAATCTACTTACATGATTACACGTTCCGAGTAGGAAAAGAAACAAACAAAAAATGTATACATTTCTGAAATTGCTAATATTTAAAACATGGTTTCTAATAAAATTTAAATAAAAAGATTTCTTTTTAGAAATTGAAGAAAAATTATTTGGCCTCGATTTAGTGTTCTTAACACATTTATTATCAAATCTTTGCAGACCAGAACGAATCAAGAGTTTGGTATTCATTTAAATTGTTGTTTAAAATTAAAAACTCTGATTATAAAGTGATTTATCCTATTAAAAAATCATTTGTATTTTGGGTTTAAAAATTAAGCTATTTTCTGGAAATTTGACTTTGGTGTTAACAATTCATCTGTTATTATTGCAATGTTATCTCTTTTGACTAAAAATTATACTGCTTTGTTTGAAGTTTATTTCTTTTTATTGAGGTAGCAACTATTTTGTTAAAATTTATTTTTATCTGGGTTAATTCAATTATTTTTTGTTTCGAATAAAAATGTTTTCGTTGAAATATCCATTATTAGATGTTTTGTCGAGAATTCATCTTTTTTGTGAAAAATTCAGCGAGATTGTCAACAATTTATTTTTTTGGTTGATTATTCCTTCTTTTAGTTTGAAGTTATTATTTCTTGGCTGGAAATTACTTTATTTAACTAAAACTTTATTTATTTCATGTTTATTTGAAAATTTATCTTTTTACGTGGATTTCACCATCCTGTTGAAAATTCATGTATTGTTTTGCATATTTTGTTAAAAATTTATATTTTCAGGTAGAATGATTAACTTCTTTTCTGTAAATAATTTTTTTTTGTTTTGCTCGAAAATGCAGCACGTTGGCTGAAATTTCTTTCCCTTATTGACTAAAAATACATTCCTAATTAAAAATTCTTCCTTTTGGTTTGTGCGTTCATATATTTTTGTTGAAGATTGAAGTTTTTTTTATATTAAACTTTTTTTCGGCGGAGATACCAACTATTAAACTTTTTTCCATTTTTTGTTTCATCGAGCGTAGAATGTTTATAAATTAGCCAACAATAATTTAAGAAACGATATTCTTAAATTTATTTACAGGGTTAAAATGTGTTTTGAAAGGTGTTCGACGAGATCAAAGTCCGTTGAAGGTCACGAGCATGACCTCTCCAGAAGAATTCGTCATTGAAATGTGAAAGGTCGCTATCTTGCAGACCCCTTCATCGAATGAAATGAGTGACCTTTCCAAATCGCTTTGGGCCCTTCTATTCTCCACGAATAAACTTCGAGAAAAATGGCTCTGCACTTTAGATCTCAGCAGTGCTGATAGTAAGTCGATAAAACTTGAAATAGGCTCACTTGCGAAATTCACTTCTTGCTTTTGATTTAGGTAAGTAAAAATGACATTTCTAAAGAAATAATAAAAAATAGCAAATTCCTACGAGATCTCCAATAATGTAACGAAAAATGTTATTATTTATTTTCCCTGTTTAAAAGAAATTTTCGTTGTAAAGTCTGATATTTTAGTATGTAACTGCATTCATAGAAACGCGAAGAAAAAACGCTTATTAACTAATTTATTTACTTTAAGAGTTGCAATTCTTTATTCTAATATCGAGATGAATCAATGAATGATTTCATCATCTCGAAAAAAAGGTAAGTTTTCGTTAGCAGTAAATTTTTTCTTTGAATATTCTCAACAGTAGATCTGTTAATATTGTCACTGAAATAATAATCCTCGACCGGAAATTTGTGTTCCAAAAAATATTATAGCAGTAAATATTCTTTCATTCGCGATCTATGACGTCATACTTGCAATTCTCACCGGTCATATTTCTCAGACCATTGAAAATTCCGCCGGTGCAATCGCATCGCCGTTGGCAATTCGCAACTTTGAAGCCCCCTCTTTGAATAAATGTAGTTTCTCTTCTTTTTTTCACCCTCCATGGAATCTGTAATCCCATCTCCGTCTTCCTCCTTTGCTAACTATAGAAGGAATCCTACCTCAGTGGCCCTACACTCGTTTCTCGACGGCGTGTACAATCGTAGTGTCGTTAAATAATAAATAAGTAAACGGCAATGAAATCCGTAAAAGGGGAGACCTGTCCTGTCGCGCGACACGTAACGCATGCTTGATTAGCATTAAATTTGAAATAACGCCTTTGGTTGCGCTACTCGAAATAATCATGCTATATAGACCCGCAGGCTGCCTGCGTTTACACGCCATGGACACATTTAATTGTTTCATTCGCATGACCATTGTGCACATTATACAGAGTGAGCGTCAAAAGGGCTTGAAATCAGATATTAAAAACGGATAAAAAAATTATTTGCAAATATTATACGTAAATTTTTTGTTTTTGTTTTCATGTACCTTCGATAAAATGTATAAAAAATTACAGGAATTAGGTGCGATTCTTGGTAATTAATATCGCAAGATTCATGTGCAGTATGGCAACATTTTTATGTTAGATGGTAATGATCTTCTGGTTTTATATTATCCAGCGTTGCTAAGAAAACCCTATTTCGAAATTCCCTGACATTTTATAACATTTACCTTATTAATTTTGTATTTACCCATATCGCTCTAAATGTTTGATAGTAAAAGAATAACCTTACACCTCGTTGATCAATAATTTTGAAGCAAAAAAGATGTTTGTTTCTAAATTTATTTTAAGGATATTCATTTCAACCAAGATTAATTTACAAAAATTAATTTTAACAAACGAGTTGAATCCTCATTAAAAAAATATTAATTTTTAGAACAAAGGGATGCTACTAGATAAGACAAATTAGTAACTAAAAATAAAATAATTTTTTTTTTTATTGAAAAAAATGAAATCAGAAGAATAAAGTTTCAACTAATAATTTTACCTTTTTCCTCATAAATGACCATTTTTTAACAAAATGCATGAATTTTCAACAAAATAATTCAACTTGCAACTAAAAAGATTACATTTCTAAAAGAAAGTACGATTTTTCAAATAAAAAACAAGTGATGTATTAACGAAAAATAGATGTTCTTAGTTAAAACCACTATTTAATAGAAAAAATAAATTTCTTCACAAAAAAGTTGAGTTTTTAACCTAAAAATATGAGGTTTTACAAAAAAGTGTATGCGCAACAAACTTGTTGAATTTTCAACCATAGGATATTTTTCAGTTAATTATCAAATAAAAATGTCATAAAAAATATTAAAGTAAATCGTAAACCAACACAAATAAATTTTAAACAATAATAGAGTAATTCTTAAACCAGAAAGATGAATTTTCAAAAAAAGAAATTATCTTTCAACCAAGAAAGTTTTTTTATTCAATAAAGAAAAAAAGTTTCATTTAAAATGTTTAATTTTATTTTTAAAAAATGAATTAGCAACAGAACAGTTGAATTTATATACAATAAATAATAACTTTAGAATAAAATTTTGGAATTCTCCACAAAATATCCTTCGCTAAATAAAAATTTATATAATGTTCTACGTTTATTTAATTAACAGAATTTATAAGTATTTGCTTTTTCCAAGTTTATAACATTGTAATAAGATTTTTCTATGTGTGCCCCTTCTCAAATAAATGTTTAAATTCCATCATGGAGCAATTATTACTGCAATTCGTTCTCTTCTTACGTATTCCTTCTTAAGTCAGAGAATTTGGGGGATTTGGACCACGGTAGCATTATTTCTATGTTGTGAAAGGGAAATAAGTTTTGAAAGCGTCATCATTTTGAAAGGCATAAATTTGGTGAAGGGTCATTCTCGTTAAGCGAAGCCCGTGGCGGATGCACGCAACCGAAGCAACCGCCGCGTAAACCCGAGCTTTTCATTGGCCGGACGAGCGTCGGATTATGGAAATCGTCGAACTCCCGTCTACCCTTCCAACGCCCAACCCAACTCTTTATTATTGTAATGCCTGAAGTTACGACCGTTCTCTCGCCCAGTTCTGATATAAGACTTAATTTACAAATAAAAAATGACACGAAGTAGGAGTGCATTGGATCTCGCTTCCTATGTGTACGTTATCGATGAGGTGCACAGCCAATTCTCGCATCCTCTTGTTTCGTTGCTCTTTCTCCATTTACTGTTGTCTCGTCTTTTTCGATAATAATTGAGTGGCGACATCGACCGCAAAGAATTATTTACAACAGATTACTGTCAGTTATGCTTGAATCTTCTTAGCCAAAGTCGATGCAGGAGACACTTTGTTTAAAATGTAAAAAAACTAAAAAAACTTGGCGTTTGATCGTTAATTCAAGAAAAAATGTGTGAGACTTAGCAGCCGTTCATAAACTACTTTACCAAATCTAGGTGGGAGGGGTTGCGCCCTTGGAGGATTAGTAAAAGAAGCAGAAAGGAGGTGGGGGGTCAGTGCAAGTACGTTACCATCTTCTTTTCCCTTTTTTAAGGGGGGGGGGGCGACCTATGTGACGGCATCAAAAAATCGATTTCTTTGCTTAAATGAAAGATTGTCATCCCAAAAACATGCGGTAAAACTTTCACAGTCGCAGGTGCATTCTTTAACCCTTAAAAGGCGTCCTGCGCCCCGAGCGCTAGCCTGCCTATGCTGCCCTTTTTCAACATTTAAATCTTTAAACGCGTTTTTCTCGATTTCATATTTTTCATAATTGCCTGGAAGATAACTCGAAAAGTATTTGACCGATTGAGTTCTCCTTGCATACATATATAGTACAATTTCATTCAACTGTTTTGTTTTCTCGTTTCAGAAACCAAAGTGCGGGCAATTTCATATCTCACGTCTGAACATGTTCAACGTCTGCCCTTATAATTAAAAATAGTATGCATATTTATGAGTGGAAAAATTCATTTCTTAATTCAAAAGTACCTTAATAAACCATAAAAGTTTTGGAAAGATTCTATATATTCTGCATCCCAAAAAAATCCCAAAAAATACCCTTATTTTTGAGGTGTTACATGGGTCAATTCTTCTTTTTTCATCCTTTCTTTAAGAAACTAATCCTTTTCCCGTTTATATTTATAGAATTCAATGAGAAAATTCAACTATTTTTAGATAAAATTATTTTGCTGAAAACTCAACTACAATGAACCCCGGAGATAGCGCCTCTGGAGTCAGATCTTGACGCCACACCGCGGGGATGGGTGAAAGGAGCTGTGGGGTGATGTATGGCGTTCATTCAGGCGTTACAAACCAGACAAGGAAACAGGAGAGAGACAAAATAGTTCGGAGTCCCCAGATATAGGTCCAATGTCAGATCCAAAGCCGGCACTAACTCTGAGGGTTTACTGTCTTTGGTTTGAAAATAGTCCTTTTTGGTAAAAAATTGATCTTTTTGATTTGAAAATAATTTTTTCTAGTTGAAAATTAAACTATTTTTTGAAAATTCATGTATCTTGTTAGGAAATAATCTGTATTGATAGAAAATTAATCTTGTCTAGAAAATTCATCTTTTTTTTGACGATTAAACTATTTAATAAAAAAATTCGTCTTTTTTCAAGTCTGGTTAAATTTTTTTTAGTTTATAATTCAGGCTTGTTATTTTTCATTGAAAACTGATCTTTTCTAGATAAAAATTTAACGGATTCGATCAAATTAACTTTTTAATTAATTCAAAATCCTTCTTTTAAAATTAAACATGTAATGATTTTATATTTGATTAAAAACGTATCTTTTTAGATGAAAACTTGCTTTTTTTATTAAAAAATTTATTTGGTTTAACACCAGCAGGGCTGCAGGGTCCAATTTGGACCTTTTTAACATTCAAAACGCTACTACCCCCTTAAAGTTTTTTTGGGGCTCCAACGTTTTATGACCTTTCCTATGACTGGATACTTAGTATCTATGCGAAATTGCTTAAAACTGTGAAAATGTGACTAGGGTCCGATTTAGACCCTCCGGCCTTCTAGGTATGCAATTTTTCCGGCCCATATAGTGTTAATAAAAAATATGAATTTTCAACACATAAGAAAATTTTTTTACCTTAAGGATCGAATTTTTATCAAACCCCCTAAAAATATTAATTTTCAAACTAATAGTTCAATTTTTTATTGAACATATTAATTTTTAACAATGAAAATAATTTTTGATTAAAAATGATGAATCTTCAACTAAAATTATGAATCTCTAACCATCAACCCAAAAGTTGTACGTCAAGCAAAGAGAAGTCTTCTCAATAAATATGAGGAACATTTTTAAATTTTCAACCAAGGAGGTGAATCTCGAAAAAAATAGAATTTAATCAATTCTTTCAACTTTAAAGCATGTAATTGAATTTATAGGAAAAAAGGGAGAAATCGTCAAAAATATAGTAGAATTTTACCAAAAATATAAACTTCTAAAATGATATTAGCTTCAACCAAATAGCTTAATTTTCTACCAAACTGTTAAATTAACAAGCCAAAAAGCCGAATTTTCAACAAAAAAGTTGATTTTCCTACCAAATAGTTGCATTTTAACCAAAAAGAATGACTTTTCAATAAAAAAGATCAGTTTCCTACGAATAGGGAAGAATTTTCAAGAAACTAGACGAATTTTCAATGAAATAGTTAAATTTTCTAATACAAAGGATTTTTTAACAAAAAAAATGAATTTCTAACAAAAATATGATCTTTTGGCCAAAAAATTAGGTTAATACAAAAAGGACGAATTGTCAGCAAAATAGGTGAATTTCCAAACAATTAGTAAGATTTTCAACTCAGAAACGTAAATTTTCAGCTAAGTAGTCCTATCTTCTGCTAAATAGATAAATCTTCCATTTGAAATATTACTCTTGATGAAAGTAGTTAAATTTTGAACCAAGTAGTTAAATTATGGACTATCGAAGATAACTTTTTTTTTTGAATTTCCATTTTCGAGAAAATAATAACATTTTCAACCAAATATTAAGATTTTTAACCAAACGAGAGGAATTGCGAACCAAAAATATTATTAACTTTTCGACACTAAAAAATTGAAGTTAGATAATTCAGTTCGTATTCAAGCAAGAAAATGAGAAAAAGGGGAAGTTTCTTGAAAACAGGGAGAAAGATGACAATTCTTTAAGAATTGAGAAAAGGAGCGAATAGGATTGAGAGTATGAAGTCTGAAATACGAAAGCGATTTTTAAACTTATTTTATTACTAAACAGTACCGATGCAGATCCATCTTTTTGCAAACTTCGAAAACTTTGTCATAATTTATCATCAGGATACGTACGCAAAGATATCTAAGTTTTTAACAATAATTGAATGATTTAATGACCCACCCCCACCACAAATTAACCCATTTTACTAACTGTGGCTTTAAAGCGGACCCACTCCCCCCTAAATTGGTACCGTAAATTATGGACAGTCCCTAAGTAGTTGATATCAATGACTCAGGACAATCTTCGACGAATGGATGAACTAAGTGTGGGTTGCTGAAAGATAATTAAGCTATTGAGGTTTAAGCCTAGTCTTCCTAATTTGGCATTTTACTGAGGATCTCTAATCATCCAACAGCAGATCTATGTAATAGATACATCAAGGCTGAATTCTCTACGACAATTACCTGTAGGCTGTGTATTGTATAAGCCAAGACAATTACTTGAGATATTAGTCATGGAAACATATTGTAAGAAGCGAAAACCGAAAGATATTTCACCCGCGTGGGTAAGAATAGAATTATTGCTGTCTCTCTTCATTAAACTAATAGTTAAATCGAGAAATCCACAAGAGAATATAACAAATAAAACTTCAAACCCCTTAATAGAAGTTCTTGTTTCTTCTCTAGTTCTCTCGTTATCTGGTAACGAAGACTGGGAATTGAAACACAAATGAACTAACGTTTAACTCATTCTTCCTTATACTCGCAACAGTGTTCGCTTGTTTCTCACCTTAGGAATGTTTCATCGTGGCAAACGAAGAATAGAGAAGATCAACGTTACGAATGAATGTTCTGCCATAAAAATTAATTTTCAAAAAAAGAGCTAAATCTCCGACCACAAAAGATGACTGTAACAGAACTGTTTAATTTTCATCAAAATAAATAAACATCAAACAAAACAGTAAAATTCAATCGCTTGACATTTTAACTCTGGAAAGATAAATGTGTTACTAACAAGGAAACTATCCCAGGTGTCCCTCACCGATTTTGATGAAACTGCAATATGTTGTAATACATCGAAAAATAAGAGACACGTATTTTTTTTTATC
>NC_046659.1:83957659-83958807 GCF_010883055.1 Belonocnema kinseyi | reverse complement strand
AAGTCTGTGTAACTGAGGTTAGGGATATAATTAAGAACTTGAAAAACGGTAAGGCTGCCGGGGTAGACGGTATTAATGCTGAAATGCTTAAACACGGTGGCGCCTGCATACCGCATAGACTGTGCGAATTGATAAATTTATGTTTCGAGATGGGAGACGTCCCAGACGATTGGAAAGAAGCGATTACAGTACCAATATACAAGAGAAAGGGAGATAAAAGCGAGTGCAATAATTACAGAGGTAGGGTAATTACATTCGTAGGGTAATGAAAATAACAGAAACAAAGATTTGGGAAGTCCAAAGTGCGTTTATGCCAGGAAGGTCATGTACGGATCAAATATTTAGCTTAAGGCAAATAACAGAAAAAAGTTTGAGAGTAGGAAAAAAAGTTTTCTGTGCATTTGTTGACCTAGAAAAAGCTTTTGACAAGATAGATAGAAGTATACTTTGGGAAGTTCTGAAAGAGTATGGAGTCAATGGATGGATCCTACAAGCTATAAAAAGAATATATACAGGTAGCAAAGCGAGTGTAAGAGTGTATGGGAAACTGAGTGACTGTTTCGATATTATTCAAGGAGTTAGACAAGGATGCGTTATGTCTTCATGGTTATTTATATTATTTATGGACAAGTGTTTAAGAATGACTCTCTTCGACGAAGAGGGTGTGGATCTCGAAACAGTAAGGGTACGAGGGTTAGCGTTCGCAGATGATAAGGTTGTTATGGCAGAGTCTATCGAAGACCTACAAAGAATGTTGAATAAACTAGATGCAAGCATGAAGAGCATGGGTCTCAAAATTAACACAAATAAAAGAAAAACTATGGTGTTTGAAGGAAAGAGTGAGAAAACGCTATGCAATATTTTATTAAATGATGAGAGAATCGAACAAGTTGATAAGTTCGTATACCTTGGTAGCTTATTTACTAGGGACGGGAAGATAGATGAGGAATTAGATAGACGAATAAATGAAGGTAAGGAGGTTATTGGTAGAGCAGGTCCCCTTATCAGAAGTAAAAATATATCAAATAAAGCTAAAATAGCAATAAATAATTCTATATTTGTACCGACTGTACTATACGGTAGCGAGACATGGACTTATCAAGAAAAAGATAAGAGTAAAATTAATGCAATTGACATGAGATTCATGC
>NC_046659.1:83942289-83957559 GCF_010883055.1 Belonocnema kinseyi | reverse complement strand
CGATAAAAAAAAATACGTGTCTCTTATTTTTCGATGTACTACAACATATTGCAGTTTCATCAAAATCGGTGAGGGACACCTGGGATAGTTTCCTTGTAAGAAGATCAATTGATCAAGAAAGATGAATTTGCAACCAGATAGTTGAATTTTTAACTAAAAAAGACGAATTTTTTGAACAAACACTTAGTTTCGAAAACAATATGAATTTTGAAGGAAAAAAAAAGAAACGAATTTTCTACAAAACAGTTTAGTTATCATTCTTTGAAGATGAGTTTTAATTAAAAAGTTAATTTCAATCAAACAAACGAAGCATGTGATAGTTGATATTTAAAGAAAAAACGATTTTAATTTAAGATAAAAAATAGTTTAGTTTTCAAACAAAATGGAATAAATTTTAACCAATCAGTATCATTATTAACTGAAAATAATACATTTTCAACGAAGAATAATAATTTTCTACCTAAAAAGATGATTTTAAACAAAATACATGAATTTTTTACTACAAAAGTTCAACTAACAACCAAAAATAAAATTGCTAAATACAAATGTTCAACAAGAAAGTTATTTTACAACGAAGTATTTAAATTTTCGACTAAAATCATAATTCTTTAAAGAAAAAAGACAAATTCACATAAAAAAATTAAATCTTGAAACAAAACAGAATTATTTTCAAACGATCAGTGGAACTTTTAACCTGAAAAGGGTGATTGTAAGGAAAATACGAGGTTTCTACTACAGAAGATACATTTTAGAAAAAGTACATGAATTTTCAACCAAATGGGTTAATTTTCTACTACAGATGGAGTGGTTAAATTTACGGTTAAAAATTTATTTCTCAACCCAAGGTTAAGTTTTTAAGCAAAAAAGTCAAATATTTGAGAAATCAGTTTACTTTTGAACATGAAATGATAAAGTTTAAACAAAAAAATGGACTTTAAACTAAATAATTAAAGTTTCATATGAAAGTAATCAATTATCAACAAAAAAATGAAATCTTAACATTTTATTGGAAAAATTAATTCTTAACAATAAAAAAGTTGTCCGCAGATTGAATTTAACTAAAAAGACAAATTTTTAACAAAATAGTTAAATACTTTAGCTTAGTTCTAAATATTAATTGTAAAAAAAAGTTTATTTACAGCTAAAATCATGATTTAAACAAAATTAATTTTTATAAAAACATGTAACAGTTGATAATTCAACCAAAAATGTTTTTAGTTTAAAATGGAAAACAGATGAATTAAAAAATATATATACAATCTTCAACAACATTGTATAATCATCGTATGAAGCACATCAATTTTCAACCAAACAGTTATGTACATTTAACAAAATAGTTGAATTTTTAACAAAAAATAGTAAAGACAATTTTTTAATTATATAGTTGAACTTTTAACTAAAAAATTTGAATTTCCAATTCGAAATGAAATAGATGAATTATCAGGCAAAAAAGTTAATTTTCTACCAAAACTGTAAGGAATATTTGAAGAAAATAGTCAACTTTTCAAACCAAGAGATGAGTCGTTAATCAATATCACGGATTTAAAATAAAGTAGTTAAACTTTTAATCAAGTAGGTAAAATTTTACAAAAAAAATTACTTTGTAAATACTACAAACCAAAGGTAATTGACTGACGTAAGTAAGAGAACAATTTTGATTAATTCAATAGTTGAATACAGAAATTCACAAGAGAATATAAGAAACTTAAAAACCATTAATAGAAGTTCTTGTTTCCGCTCTTATTACCTGCTAACGAATACTGGAAATTGAAACACAAATGAACTAACGTTTAACCAATTCTTCATTATTCTCACAACAATCTTCGCTTGTTCCTTTCTTTTGAAAAGTTTCACCGTGGCAAGTGAAGAATGGAGAAGATCAACGTTACGAAGTTTGGTCCTTACGTTGATTGCGAAGCAGGTTGCGAGCCACTCGGTCGCTAATTGTAATTCGACGTTTAACTCTTCGTCAGATGCAAGGCCGTAATTTGAATCCCCCTTCATCGTGGAAACACTTTCGGGTAAATGACGAAAGCCTGTGAAATTAATGAACTAAAGCCAGCTTTACGTGTTAAGCGAAGGATCAAACGACTACGCTACTTGGGCAAACGATTAGATGTTAATGATTTTGTCTGGAAAGGACACGCAAAAGGAAGAGAAAAGCTGTAAGCTCCAAAAGTTTTCTGTTCTTAAGCACTTCTTAATTGAACCAGTCACTTGCAGAAAAGCCGAACATCTTTTTTTGAGACGGAAAGTAGAAATTTCGTGTACCAAATCCTGTACTGATCTATGAAATATATTTTGAACAAGTAAAGCACCTAAATACAGCCTTAACAATCTTTTCCCTATTCTCCTCCTTTTACCGTTTCAAATAATGAAATAGAAAGTTCACGTTCATGCTTTAAATCTTCCATTAGTAAACCTGAAAATTCCACGCTTCAGCATCTCAAAGAGTACAAGAATAACCTTTGGCATGATTTCCTCTCAACCGAGAAGTCTCCAGAAAGTTTAATGAATGGTTATCTTTCTTCCGGCAATGAAAAACACGTGTTGGTACGTCCAAAAAGAAAGCCTTCAAGATTTCGAAGGTATAAGGTACCGTTTGAAATATCCAATAAATTAAGTTAAGAGCGTCACATGTTTTGATAAGGAGGCACTCTGCCAATAGATCAGCATTATAAATTCTTTTTTATCACCTCGATATTCAGTCTCCATGTTTTACCTGCACTGCTTTATACGTGCTTCTGGTTTCTTTCTGCCTTACCGACTGGTACCTTAAATCACTATCCTGTCCAACCAAGAAGCTAAGCTTGATTCATACCTAACCGAACTACGAAAGGAGGTAACATATGCTCCAGAGTCAATATACCTATCCACTGCATTCGCCTTGCCTGCTGATTGTTGCCTTGTCAATGGATGGCGCGAAAGAAGATGTCCCTTCTACAGAAATCCGATCTCTCGATCGGGCAAACGAATAGTTGATCTTTTATCGATAGCAAATGTCCTTGTGAGTTACGAACAATGTTCCCTTGGAATTTCAGCTTCGATCTTGGAACAAGACTCTTTCAATTCTATGTTAATCAGAGGGAAGCAAAACAACATGAAATTGTCAAAATGGTGAAAAACATTTCAAAAACAATAATATTGTACACGGAGATCATTAGGATCTAACATGAGAACATCACGGCATCGTACATCAATCTTGTAATGTCAATCAGGGACTGTTAAATAATTACGCCACGCCATTTTAAAAACTTTATTCACCCATCCCCTTCTTCTTGACATATTTTTAGAGAAAGCTTGCATTATTGAACTAAATGGTTGAACTTTCAACCAAGAAAAGAATAATTTTCTACAAAAAAAGATGAGTTTTCAACTGATTATTCAGGTTACTAAGCTTAAGAGTCAAACATTTATTAAATCAGTTGATCTTCAAACCCAAAAAAATAAATTGTCAACAAAAAAGTTTATTTTCACCGAAAAGTTTATGTTCCAACAAAAAATGAATAATTTTAGACTAAACTTTTATATTTACAAACAAATAGTTAAACTTTCAAGCAAGAGAGACGATTTTTCAAAAAAATAGTTTAACTTTGAGAGACATAATTGAATTTTCAACTTACAAAGATGGATTCTCAATCAAATAGTCGAATTTTTAATTAAAGAAAAAGGTAGAATTTCAATGAAAAATAGTAAAAATAGTTGCATTTTTAAACCAAAATACGAACGTTTTAGACGGCAGTTGAATTTGACGCCAAGGAAGATGAATTTTTTCAAACAGGAATGCATTTTTATTCATGAGGGACGAATTTTCTACTAAAAAAGACGAATTTTCGGCAAAACAGTTAAATTTTCTTAAAGAGGTAAATTTTTAACAAGATGATGAAAGTTAAAAGCGTTCAATTCTTACCCAGATAATTGAATTTTGAAATTAAAAAGATGAATTTTTAAACAAACATTTCGGATTTGAACCAAATAGTTGAATTTTTACTCTAAAAATATGAATCTTTAGAAAAATATGACTTTTCAAAGGATTTATATAATTTATAAAAAAATGTGTAAACTTTCAACAATATATTTGAATTTTTAACTAATATGATGTATCTTGAACAACAACAGTAAATAAATTTTAACAAAGAAGTTCTGCCGGAACGTGTAGGGTCGTGACAGGGAAGGGGTTTAACAAAGCGCGATGTTTCGGTGGAATTTCTAGCATTATTAGAAAAAAAGATTCATTTTATACTTAAATTCTTAAAAATAATCTACATGAAATTCTAGTAGCTAATGCGCAATAGTTTGCGCATTGTTATCGTTGAGTCTTAAATCTAGAAAATAAAAAATAACCCGTTGTTAAATAAGAATTCAGCTGGGGGATGGGGGGGGGGGTCAAATCGTGATTTAATGTTAGTTAAAGAATCAAGTATTGGCCTTGCGCGACTTGACGTGACAAAATAAATAGGGATAGGGGTGCAAAATTATCCAAAAAACGTTAAGTCAATGACGGGTGACACCGGTGACATAGTTTTTGAATAACTCTTGATAGTTTTTAGCATGGTTATCTTGAATTATTGGTATTAATTCTCATTTGTTTCTTGCTGTTTTGTTGATGTTTTCTGTTTCTTAAAAAATCAAAGATCAGACACCGCAAGTTAATTTGCTCGCAATTCGTACCAATAAAGACGGATGAGTGGAGATGCAAGTTTGGTAGGACGTTTAGCAACGTTATAGAGGATGGCTGAGAAGATTCTTTCAAATCCGCGTAAACTGGATGGAAAGAAAAGAGCAGAAAGTCGCGACTGTGGTGAAAAGCCGTTCCAAAATAACAATATGATACACCGTGATCATTAGCATATAAAAAGAAAATATCTCCGAGCGGCACATGAATCTTGGAATCTCAATGATGAAAACTCGGACGTGATCCCTGATTGTTTTTACTTAGTTTATTTTAAATTATGTGTATTGACTGTTATTCGTTTCTTGATGTTCTGTTGATGTTTTCCGTTTCAGAGAGATGAAAGATCCGACACAGCTACTTATTTTGCAAGTTCATTTCGAATGCATAGGAGGGAATTAACTCGAAATCAGCGATTTGTGCCGATAAAGACGGATGCGTAGAGATGCAAGAACGGTAGGACTTTTAGCAGCGGCATAGAGGATGGATCAGAGTAGCGGCAAACGTGAGTTACTTGTGAGCACTTGGGTGGCTCGTATGTTGCATAGGCGTAATGGGCCAACTTGTCCGCTACCACAGCTCGTCCGTCAGAGGCCTAAGTCTTGTATCCGCGCCCCGTGTTAGCGCCGCCTCTTCCTCGAGTTTGTATGCGCGCAAATGTTGAGTGCGAGTACTAGGAATCAGGATTTGATATCCTGGACACGTACACTCAAGTGCTGGAAGAGTTCTTAGCAATCTGAGAATGAAGGAAGAGCGAAGAGTCAGACAAGAAAAGACATGACAAAGACAAACTGATAAAGGGCTCTGATCCCAACTAAATAAGAAACCTAGAGCTTTACGATCTTTGAATGACACTATCTTTCCCAAATAATTCACAATTGGCCTATTCTAATAATAAAATGAAATTAAGGCAGTCTGGGAGAGTTCAAAACTTAATATTAATTAATTGAAATCGTGACAATGTCATAGATAAAATTTACTCAGTAGGTAAATCTATTTATAGTCCGACGCAAAATAAGGAATTAAGTCCTTTGAATTTATTACTTTTTTGCTTCAATTAATTAAAATTTTTGTTTACTAAATTTTCTGGCGAAATTTCTTTAAACTATGTGAATATAAACATTTTAAAGGCACTTTTTCATTGGAAAAATCGCTTTTACATGTTTTTGATATCCACATATTGAAAACACGTGTTGAAAATTTTTAAACTGATACTCAGGTATAATACTTTTTAATATGAGAAATATGAATTAAAAAATCAAAAATGGTCGACCTCTCCTTTTAAGAAAAATTAAGGACTAGTTCATTTTTAAGATTTGGAAATTGAACAAAAATTACAGAGTGTTAAATTGAAAACCTTTAAAAACTTGAATTACTTAAAATTTAGGCATTAGGCATGTGGAATAATTAGAAAATAGAAAAACTCCAATTTTTACAGTTAAAAATTTCACAACGTAACGATTTATAGTCTCAAATATTAAAAACTGAAAGATTTAGAAAAAGGAATTGCAACATCGTCACAAACCTATCTGAATCAGTAGATAATTCCACTTTTAGTCGGACACGAAATGAGAGTATTTCGAGGAAAATGAGAAGTACACAAATCACTGTTTAAAAAACCTCTTGCGTTAATTCCTTGCTACTTTGAAAAGATTTTTTCATGATCCTTATACTTACTACAAGTTTAACAAAATAAAAGCTGGAACCGTTGGAAAATAAAACATATTTAAATTATGTCTTTAGACTTCCAAATGTTTGAAGTTCTCAATTTGATATATCAAAGTGTGATGGCTCAAAATTATTCATATTTAAAAAAATGCATCAAAGATACAAGTTAAAATAAAAAATTTAAATTTTGGGAATTGATACAACTTGGAAGTTAGCGAAATTTAATTAGGCTTTGAATTAAAACATTTAGTGTTCGAACTGTAGATAGGCTTATAAAGAATTCTTTGTATGAAATTATTGTGTTTATTTTTAGAGGATGCAAAAATTTCTTGGTGTATATGAGATCCAACTTTGAGCCCTACATTGATGATTTAATCGAAGCTTAAAGTCATAAAGAAGTAATTGCGTTGGATGATCACACGACTGAGTGTCGCTGACAGTCTGAAGGAGACCGTTAAAACTTTGTTGCAGGATAGTAAAAGCAAATCCGATCATAAAACGTCCTGACATTTCGAATTTTTCAGGTTGGATCATCAGGTTCAGTCACACCTGTCACTCTTTAATTACGGCACGGTTGGAATGGAAAAAGGAAGAGTGACAGCTTTTCTTAAATGCTTTCAAGCGACTACTGGTCTTAGCGCGACCGTCAGTAAACTACATTACAAACATCGGGCTACTATTGAGTTTTTTTGCGATTTCAAAGAGCTGCATGCCAACATCCCTACGTGGTCGTATGTGTGGTGGACTTTAAGCTTCGATATTAAATAAAAAGAATAAAAAAATTTTAAAAGATCAGATATACCTCTCCACAATGGGTTTAAAACATAAAAACATAATGATTTTCCCCCCAAAAAAGCGAATAATATAGGAATAAATTCTTTGAGCTCAAAGTAATGTGGATGCCATATTGAATTGAATATGAAACTCTATAATTGATCAGATTTCAAGTCGAAATATATTGCAAATTCAATAAAATTGTTGACTCTTTAACCAAAAAAGATAGAAAAAATTAATTTTTAACCAAAAAGTTTCATCAGAAACCAAATAGTTAAATTCACAATCAAAAGGAACGCTTTTTCGACAAAATAGCTGCAAATTCAAAAAGATGAATTTTTTAGAAGACAGTTCAGTTTTCAACTAAAAAGGATAAATTTAAAAAAAAGTTAATTTTAACAACAAAAAAGTCACTTATCGACCACAAAACATGATTTTATAATTCCTTAAGGACGAAATTTCAATAAAACAATTACATTTGTAACCAGAAAAGGAGAAAATTTGATAAAACGATTAAATTTTCGACCAACAAAATTGAGATTGCAAAATAGTTAAATTTTCAATAAAATTACAATTTCATTTTTTGAAGAGTTTAATTCGACCAAAAATACTAACATTTAGAAAAATAGTTTAGTGCTTAAATAAAAAGATTAATTTTGAACAAACAAAGATTAATTTCTTACCTAAAAAAGCAAAATTTCAGCGAAATACATTAATTTTTTTCAGATAGTTGAATTGCTAACTAAAAATAATCAGTACTTAACAAAAAATGGAATAGCTTACAATTTTCAGTTTAAGAGTTTACATTTTAACAACAAAAAAGAAACTAATTGTTAAACAGTTAAACCAAACAAAGATAGACAAATTTTCGATAAAATAATTTAGTTTTCAAGCTAAAAAGTAGAATATTTAGAAAAATAGTTAAGTTTTGAATCAGAAAAGGTTAATTTCTGACTGAAAAGTTAATTTTCAATTAAGAAAGATGGACTTCTAACATGAAAGTTAATCTTTATTCAACAAAGATGGATTTTCAACCAAATATTTTAATTCTTCTCAAAATTGTTTTATTTTCAGCCCAAAATGATTAATTTTCGAAAAATTATATAGTTTAATTCCCTACCTATTCGTTCAATTTTGAAGCTATAAAAACGAATTTTCTAAAAAACATTTTAATGTTCACCTTGAAATAATATATTTTCAACAATTTGCTGTCAAATTGTAAAATTTTTAGCCAAAAAGACAAATTTTCAACCAAATTTCAGAATTTTAACCTGAAATAGATCGATTTTTGACAAAAAATCGAATACACATCGGTTTTATTGGATTTTATTAATTCCGTTCGAATTTAAGTGTAAAAAGGGGAACGGGGAAAGTTACTTGAAAACAGGAGAAAATAATTCTATTAAAAAGGAGAAAAGAGTGTGAAGCATGAAGTATGCAAGTGATTTTGAAATCTATTAAGCTAGCATTGAACTGTGTCGTTGCAGGGTTATCTTTCGCAAACTTTGATTAAATTTATTACATAGTTTATGGATGGCCCATTAAAAATGTTCCAGCCTAACAGAAAAGTCCTTTCGAAGTTAATTCAATTCTAAATTCTCTAATAAAAACCAAATCAATCAACTATTCACTATTTATATTCAATTTTGATAGTTGCGAATAATAAGTGATAAGAAATGCTTCAATCAGAAAGTGCGAGAAAATAGTTAGAAAAGCAGGCTGCAGAAATGAATTTATTTCGCTCAGCGCCATTTGAGGAAGGAGGATATTAAATAGCGAGCTTGCTTGTTTCCGGAACGAGTTGTTACTGGTTATTTTTCTCTCCTTGAGTTCGTTATTCATTCAAAAAAAGTTGGACAGAGTAAGAGGTGGTTTACGAGATAGGATAAAGACTGGGCCAGAAAGGGAAAGAAAGGGAAAGTGCTCGAAGCTATTTCCCTTGGGAAGAAAGCACTCGTGTAACGAGGCAAAAGTTTGACGGTACTTACCTGCTATAGCCTTCTGCTACAAAAAAAAACTGAATGGTCTCTTGAAGAGTTCAAACAAGTGTACTAGAATCAAAGTGATGCAAAAGAGGACCAAATTTAGCTCTAAACTAAGCATTTTATTTTCTTTCGAGGAGCAATTGTTTATTGTCGACACACTTTATGATCAAATTAAAATATATGACTTAATTGTAACTACTATTAAATATAACTATTAATACTATATTAAAATAGCTGCATCGTGTATCATACAATTTTAATCGGCATTTAGTAATCTCTAATTTTTATTTAGGTTTGAGATTTTATACTAGCAACTTAAAATGATTGAATTTTGTATATATTTTAATAGCTCAATTTTGAAGATGTATATTTTAAAACTATTCGATTTAAAAAATTTAAATTGCAAAATCTTTAACTTTGATGAGTTTGAAGATCTAGAGTCAAGTTTTCATTATTAAATCTTGCAAATTAAAGAAATTTCTAATGTAAATCGTAAAAATTACAACTTTTCGAATAGCAAAGATAAAACTTAAATTACTTTTAAATGAAAATTTTCAACAATAAAATCTCTTTGATTTTAAAAATGTATGAATAACATTTCTCCAAATTGTAATGATTTTTATAATTTTGAACATAAAAATTTAAGAGTTTTTCATTCTTAGCCTTCCAGCTTGATGAAATTTGAAATTGAAATCAACGAAATTACAGAATTTTTTATTTTCGCACTTCAAATTTAAATAATTTTTAATTGTACATTTTCAAAATTAGAAAATTTTCAATTTAAAGATTTATAATTTAAAGTTTTACAAATCTAAAAAGTTATAATTAAAAATTCTTATTTGATATTTTAAAGGTACGTAATTTGCATCATTTTTTTCGAATAGTTTTTTTTTTCAATTTACTACTCAACGTTATAGAATTATAAAGAGTTATAATTGATAACCTTAAACCTTTAAAGATATGTTAATTAATAAACATTCTTAAATTTCGATTATTTGGAAATCCAAAATCAATTTTTAAATTCAACATCTTCCAAATCTATGAAATTTTGAAGGTAAAGCCTCAAAATGACAAAAATGTTAATTGTAAAATTTACAATTTACAATATTTTGAATTGCTAATTTTCAGAATGAAAAGTAGCAGTAAGGTATATTGTCACGATAAATTTTCATTTTTTTGGAACAAAATGATTCTTTCTATCTATCACTTCTTATTTAGCATCCCCATTTTTTAGAAGCAAGTTCCTATTCTTGAAAAAATTTAAAAATCGATTTTTAATGGCTACCGAAAGCCGATTTTCAAAACCTATGCAATTGTAACCTCAACATTCTTGGATGATTTACTAGGAATTATTTCATTTTTTTAAATTAAGTGTTCTTAGCCTGCTTTAAGAAACTCAACAAATATTTTAGAATATAAGGATATAAGAATATATAAGGTGTGATGATTGTGATGGTCTTGAAGTTCAAAAGACATGATAATTTTTTATTTTAAAACTCAAAATTTGCATTATGATGCAACCATGAATCTTTTTTGGAATAGTTCAATTTTGAAGATTTAAATTGGAATTTAATCAATTTTAATTGTTAATTTCTTATTTTTGAATAATAAAAATAACAGCTTTCTTTTATTTTTTTGCAAATTCTTATAATTTTGGACATTTCTAACATAAATTCATAAAAATGTTTATTTGAATGAAATAAATTCTTTATTTGATATAGGGCCAAACAAATAATTCATTGGAAAAAAAAACATTATTTGCTTCATTCCAACTAAACTTATTTGATTCGAACGCCCATTGTTTAATTTAAACCAATTTTATTCGAATCAAAGAAATTCAAGCTTTGACATAGGGTAAAACAAAAATTTGTTTAATTCAAAGAAACATGTTTCTAAGCGTAAATTTTCGTATATAAAAAAGGAACTTTGCATAAGGTTTATTTATTGATCTTCCCCAATACTGTATCCAATTTCAAAAAATCCTAAAGTTAGAGGAAAATGATTTGTATGCCAATTTAACATTATAAGCATAGAAAAATAAGAGCTTTCACCTTAAAACATAATTTTGCAAGATTCCAATCTGACGTATGTAAATAAATTGGAAAGCTAGTTGTTAAAAAAAAATCAAGGGACAAAAGCACGGGATTTGTGAGCGGAATCATGGGAACCTTATTATGCACAAATTGAATGAACTAATTCGAAGACTAGTATTAATAATTTAGAATAAATTAAAATACTCTACTAAACCGTGTTACTATTTTTTCTATGACTATATCACTATTTCAATTATATTAAATTTTGCAGAATCTCTTGGTTTAGATACGTCCGTGAAATTTGCCTAAGATTACTTTGATATTCCCTTGAGCAAGATGCATAAGACACACTGGATGGATATACCGTACACGTGCTGTCTTTACGATAAACAGAGAAATATCACTCGTCTGGAAACTTGCATACACCCAACAGGATGTCTAGCTTCCTGTGAATATGGTTATTATATGGAACAAAACTTATTTAGTTGACCCAGTCTAATTTTTTAATTATTTGAACCAAATCCTTTAGCGGATGAAGTATTTTCTTAATTTAACAAAAAAATTTGTGACAATAAAACGTTAGTTTTATATTTAAAAAATTTTTTTCCAGAAAAAAGTTGTCCCCTTGCATGGAAATGATTTATTATTGACATTCAAGTGATTTATTTTACACTTTAGATTAAAATTAATGATTTAAAAAAAACGTGAAGCTGAGTTTCAACATTAATTTCTAATTATTTAGTTTCAAGATCCTAATTTTCGAATGCTTCAGTCTTCAAACAAAGTTTAGAATTGTTTAATTTTTATGGCTTCAAGTATAAATTAATTAATTAATTAAAAAAATGTCCAATTAGAAAGGCCAATTTTTTATTACAAAAATATATCTAAGCTATAAAAGCGTATATATTCTATCATTCAAATTTAAAATTATAGCTTTATATGCGCAATTATGAAACAGTTCTATCTATAAGGTCTTGAAACTCTCTTTATTTGCCTTAAAAGCAATTTCACAAAGTTTTGATTTAAAATTAAAAAAATTAAAAATGTGAGTACAATTTCACTATTAAATCTTTTCAAATATAATTTTGAAAGCCTTGATAGTCAGTTTTATATGAAATAATTTTTGTTCTAGGTATTCTAAAGTGCACAATTTTCAGTTTGAAGGTTTTCAATTCTTTAATTTCGAATTAAATACCTCCTGAATAAATTAAAAACAAGGAAAAAAATAAAAAGATAATTTATCAAAACACTTTGCAGTTGAATTATTTTCATTTTCAATCTTTCCCATTTTAAAATATTTTAAGTTGAACGCTTTGTCAGAATAATTCTATTTTAAAGTATTATAAATCAATATTTTTCTATTTTGAATGGAGATGTGAAGTCGTTTTTTTAATTTGCATTACAAATTTAGACACGCATTGCACATTGGATTATTTCAATAGACAAATTTAACTATAAATTAAGCCTACCTAATTTTCTTAGATCATTACAATTCTTTGCACCAAAATTTTTCGAAAAAGCGACTACACACCTCTAATTTTGAATAGTGAAAGTGACGGTGAATTTTTTTTCGGAAATGAAAACATTTTTCTAATCAATTTAAGTTAACGTTTAATTTTTTTTCGTAATCATAATTTTAAATTCTACAATTTCAGAAGCTTTGGCTTTGAAACGTACAATTTAATTTATAACTTCAAATAGTCTAATTTGAATCAGTTTCAATTTTAAAATTTTTTAAACGATCTGAATTTTGAATTCTTTTTTTTAATGATTTTGAACAAGTTCAATTAAAAATGATACAATTTAAATAGCTTTTTCATGAAATTGTCTAATTTTCAAAATTTAAATCACAAATTTTTCAATTTTGAGAGCTTATGATGATTACAATTTTTTTTTATTTGTTTGAAATCGAAGGGTTTTAATTCAAAATCGCTCAATATATTTTTGTTATTTCAAAAACTTTAAAATCGCAATCATAAATGAATTATTATTATTGTTTCAAAGATTTCTCAAACTCTTAATATTGAAAAATTTATTGGGAAATGGATTTTAAAATTATTTATCTTTATCATTTTTGGAAATAATATAATCTCTGAACGTAAACGCGCGTGTGGCTCGCGTTCATTTCCTCATAGTTTATTTTAATTTGCCCCTGCCCTTTCTCGCATTTCCACTATGAAATAGTATATAACTTTAAAATACATCGAGAAACTCGTACTTGACTTTTGTCCCTGGAATTGAATTACCAGTCACGGAAAGGTAACAGAATTTATTAGGGTGTGATCTATTCTCTGAGTGTGGAAAATTTACACCCAGGATTCTACAGGTGGTCACGAAACAATGTTGGTAAAGAAACCACCTTTTAAAAGTAGTTGGAAACAGGTTGTAAATTGTTGCTCTCCAGTCATTGTAAAGCGTCAGAAAATCCGTAACCGGCAAATTAATTGGCGGCTGATAAAGGAAACCAGGATTGGCGCGATAAATCGAGTTCAAGACACAAACAAACAGAACCTGGCGTTCCATGATTTTAATGTATCCACATGTCACATCAATAGAGCCGAAAACCTCGAAAAGGACGATGCCCATTATTTCAGAAAAGTGGCAACACACCTTCATCGAAAAGACAAAAAACTCTACATTGTAAAAATTCATTTTATGCATCAATTGTCTAATTTTTTGAAAAGCGTGATCAAAATTGACTAATTTATAACCCAAAAAGTCATTAATGTGTATTAATAATAAGACTAATGTTCTTTTAGATTAAAAAGAATGAAAACAATTGTATGAAATTTATCAAGATTCCTGCTGAATTTTAAAAAATTCAGGATAAATTCATAAGACTTTAAAACAATCCATTTTTAATTCGAAAGCATTTAAATTCATTTAAATTCATTTAAATTCATGGTGAAATGAAAAAAATAAGGCAGGTGATGGTATTTCCTGAATACTGTATATTTTAAAACAGATTCTGTAAAATCATTCCGTATCTTCTGGAATTCTTTAAAACCGCATGATAATTTTTGTAAAACCCATTAAATCAATGACATCCTTGAAAATCTCTTAAATTTCTTTTAATATATTGAAAATACATTAAAA
The DNA here is from genome assembly GCF_010883055.1 of Belonocnema kinseyi. Lineage (NCBI taxonomy): Eukaryota > Metazoa > Arthropoda > Insecta > Hymenoptera > Cynipidae > Belonocnema > Belonocnema kinseyi. The sequence continues at coordinate 83,943,331 of NC_046659.1, read as the reverse complement.
TCTTTTTAATTCCCTGGAAGCCTTTTAAATCTGTTGAAAATGGTTTACAATTTGTTTAAATACGTTAAGATATTACAAATTCTTTGAAATTTGTTGAAAGTTCTAACATTTTTTAAATCTCTTGAAAATTATTTGGAGTTTTTAAAAATATCTAAAAATATTTTCAATATTTTGAAATCACTTTAAATTATTAAAGCATATTAAAAATACCTTAAGATATTTGAAATATTTGAAAATATGATAAAATTTCATGAAAAAAATTAAATATGAAAGACATTTTACGAAATCCTGGGAAATATATTAAAATAACTTGAGAACTTTTGAAATCTATTTAATTTATCGAAATTGTCAGAAGTCTTTTAAAATCACTTAGAGTCTTTGAAATATTGAAAATTTCATAGTTTCTATTAAATCGTTTCAGATCTTAAGAAATTCTTTACAATGACATGACTATTTTTGTAAATGTTTTAAAATCCTTAGAACTCTCTTGAAATTTGTTTAATCCCTTCATAATATTTTGGAATCGCTAAAATACACATTTTGCTTAATCATAATACTCTTTTTATTCGGTGGAAAATTCAATTTTTTTAATTGGGGGTACAAATGTATGATTGAAAACTGATCTGTTTTAGTTGCTAGACATTTTCTTCTCAAGTGAAAGTCTATCTATATTGTTGAAAATTCAACTGTTTTATCGAAAATACCTGTTTTTGGCTGTGATTCGGATATGAATATTTCTTGAAAATTAGTCTCTTTGGTCTTTTTTTATTCTTTTTCTGGATCTACATTTTATATTTCTCCAATTCTGCACATTTGGAATTGAAATTTTCTTGACTTTCAATATATATATATGTGTGTATTTATGGGTTTTCTAAGAATCTTAAACAGGACGATTTTTAACAACTCTCGGATATGACGCAGTCCTCAGTCGAACCCTACGTTATCTTGTATTTTACTTAACAGTTCCGTAGCAAATTTGAAAGAGAGCGGTCTCTTATATACTCGGTTGGAGAAAAAGCAAAATAGAAAATTTTCAATTTGG
>NC_046659.1:83931407-83942189 GCF_010883055.1 Belonocnema kinseyi | reverse complement strand
GTATGGCGGCAAATAATTAATAAAAAGAGTGTCAATAGAGTGAATGAAGCCCGAAAAAAAGACCTTGGTTATTAATGGACCCAAGTGGGGAACCTTACATAACGACTTCGTGAGGTTCTTCGCTTGGGGTGATTGCTAGAGAGATGGATCAGCAACCTGGGTGGGAGCAGTGTTGCGGAACGAACGTGTTATTTACTTAAATAGTATGAGAATTCTGGATCAATCTGAAAAATCACTATCCCTTCCACACACTACTCCTTTCCCCTGTCGAGTGAGTCACGCCTACCCCGAAAGGGAAATGGCTTAATGGTGCAATAATAATAATAATGTGTCCCCTAAGGGTGGACATGACTTCTATTTCTTACAAACGTTTACATATCCTTAATATAAAATCTCTAAATGATATTGTTGATTTCAATTGTCACAATACTCTATCTCATTGCTATATGCGTGCGACACGAGGCGTCAGTGGGTTAGACAGCAATGGAAAATATTGAGAAAATTGTCACGATTGCTCGTTCTTGATAGCTACACGCGTGCGACAGAGCAAAAATATCTTTGGACAGAGGCATCCGTGAGTTAGACAGTAATGGAACGTTACACATGGTTTCTTGAAGTGAATGATCCCAACGGAGCTGCCTTGATCTGCGCTTGCTTGGATTTGAGTGATGTTCATTGGCTACGGTGCGCGTCTGTACTTGATTTTTAAATACATACGCGAACTAGGGCCAATGAGCGTCGCACAGTTCAAGCATGCGCAAGTATTTTTGGATCACTGTTGGGAATGATAATCGAATCAAAATTCAAGGTCGATAATACGAATCAACGCTTCTCCTTTACCACCACCTTACCACCCGTACCACCGCAATCGCAATACAGGGCCTCTGCTTGTTATTTATGAACGAATTCTTATTTCAATTTAAGCCTCTCTGCTTGTTATTTATGATCGTATTTTTATTTCAATTTCAGAAAGGACATTTTAAAGCATTAAAAGCATTTAAACGAGCTATCTGGACCATTAAATATATCTACCTGAGTGCCTGCGGAGAATTTCTCCGAGCTTCTCAGAGCCTTGAGAATCTTTAGCATATACTCTGAGATTTCTATCGGCAGGGATAGTATATTTTTAATTACAAGTTAATGTTTAAGCCATTAGTTGTCATTAATATAAATATTAACATTAAATAATATTTCTATGAAGCATGGAATTTGTTCCCAATGGGCATAAAATTTGGCGACGTCTTTACGACATCGTTACGACATCTTTACGACAACTTTCCGACATCCTGTATCCATGTCGTTAAGGTTTCTTTACGATATCCTAAATAAGTCGTATGATCTGACTATGTCTTTACGATATCGCAAAGACACCGAAACGACATAGACATAGGATGTCGTAAAGATGTCGTAAAGATTTCGTAACGATATCGTAAAGATATCGCCAAATTTTGTGCCCACTGGGTTATTAAAGTCCATTGCTGGTGTAAAATGCGATAACAACTTTTGAGATTTTGAGGTTAGGAATTAATTTTAGAACACAAGAGCGAACTGCTGGTCGCAGAATTAAATAATTTCGGCCACTCTAATGCAACTCATCCGTATATCTACAAAAATCTATCAAATATTATTTTTTGCTGTGAAAAGTTACGAAAATGTACAGCAAAAACTTTACGAAAGTTAAGCTTTTACTCATTTTTCTTAATACGAAAAAATACTCCGTTTTTGAAATACATTGAAAATTAGTGAAATTTTTATTATAAATTTCACGAAAATTTTATTCAAATTTATAAAATTTTTGGCGAAAAAACAGAAACCATTTTAATCAAGATTAAAATAAAAAATAGCTTTTTATGTTTTTATCCTACGTCTTTTTGATAAATTTTTTAACTGCGAGCAGTTCGCTCTTGAATTGCAAAATGTAATATTAACCTCAAAATCTCAATAAGTTGCTACCGCGGTTTTTTATCAGCAATGAAATTTTATAACAAATTCCATGCATCACACAAACGATACCTAATGTTAATGTTTATATTAAATGCAAATAATAAATAAAACATTCATTTATAACTAAAAATACACCAGTATTACACTAACTTTACTCAATATCAGAAATGTACTATTAAACTCCTTGCATTTAACCTTCACCACAAAACAGCTGTATAAAATATATAGGTTTCCAATATTTTATGTGCTTTTAAACAATATATGATTTAAGAAATGTGGGATTGAATGAATTATGTGTAGGTTTATAGATGTATCGGGTCTTCATATCTGCCGACAATTTTGCAAATTACTCAATCTTTATTTTATAAAAACACAATTTTCAAAACTTCCAACAACAGATACATACTATAGGGATGTACGGGCACTTTCATTATCACCCAATGGTCGGCGAGAAATTAGTTTTTGACCAACTAAAAAGAAACTTCCAATAAAATAATTGAATTTTCAATCAAAAAGATGAATTTTCAAGAGAGGAGTTTTATATTTCTAACAAAAAACACAAAGTTTCAACAAAATACGGGATTTTCAAACAAGTAATTTCATTTTTAACTAAAAAAGATCAAATTTCGAACAAAAATAGAATAATTCAGTTTTTAGTATATAAAAGTTAATGTTCAATAAAAAAATGAAATTTTCTACAGGTTATTTAAAATTTTAACCAAAACAGGCGGATTTGACACCGAATAGTAAAAGTTTTAACAAAAATCTTCCCGCGCTCGATTTTGTATTTATCTCGCGCTACGCTCTCGGTCTTTATATCTTTTTACATTCTTGCGCAAACATTTTAAAATTAAGACTCAAAACATCCAACACTGTAATTTTGTGATTGTTAATTCTCTTTTGTTAAAAAAGCTTAGCTCGAGAGTTTGAGCGCACCTACGCTACGGCACGCGACTGATGGCAATCGCACTTCGCGCTTAGTCTTTGCATTTCTTCCGCATTCGGGCAGATAGCTTTTAAAATCAAAGGTGAACGGACCGACAACTGTAATTTTGTGATTTTGACTCTCTTTTGTTAAAGCTCTTTTGGCTTTAACGAACACATCACCTATCTCGTGCTTCGCACTCGATTTTGTCCAACATGCCTACTTTTCTATATTACACACAACACTTTTATATCAATTATAATACATTTTTTATGTAACTCTGCCAGGGATTACTTATTAAAAAAATGCAAAATCAAAAGCGAATTCTATTTATCATGATTAGTTTTGTATTTGTTTCATATTTTGCTCTAAACTATATTCTAAGCTGCTCTGAAACATGTATCATTTCAATAAATGTATATCATTACAATTCATAATATGCATAAAAATTGAATCACACTAATTCTTATTTTCTTGTTTTTATAATTTAAAAAAATTCTTAATATTGTTTTTTACGATTAAATAAAAACTACTGCGCACCTACATAGGGTCCAATACAGGGACCTATGTAGGATCTTATATAGGAGCCTGTGTCCTCTTTCATATTTTCTGTGCTTTTTCCAAAAAGTTAATTTTTAAATTTTTAATCTCATGTTTTACGATTAAAAGAAAATCTACTCGTCCTGTCGAAAAATGATTAATAATAAATTTATAGATACTTTTAGGCGAACAATTGTTGTCTGGTAATTTAAGTTCATACCTTGTGTCGTTTTTTCAAACAAATTTAATATTTTTATTCAGAATGTTATTTTTTAAGACTAAAGCAAAACAGTTATAAATTTGTAGTTGTTTCCAGGGCGCGCAATTCGAGCTTTTTCATTTTGTTCGTATCTTGCATAGTTTGACCAAAAAATGGAGTTTTTGGATTTTTCATTATTTTTGGTACGATAAAATTGGGAATGTTTAACTTTTCAACCAAATTAAAAAAGTTTTTATCATAGTCCTGTAGGTCTTTCAAAAAGTGAAGTTGTTCTTTTTCTGACTTTTTACATATCATGCGTTGTTTGTCTTAAAATGTTCATTTTAGTTTTTCTTTTTGGATATTGAAAATGCTCTAACTCTGATAATTTTCTTTTTATAGAAAAAAGTCACAAGGATAAATTGTTTGAGTTTCTAAGTACTATAAAGAACTGTACATCGAATTTATAAATCTTAAAAAAATATGGTTTCAAAAATTTTTGGTACGTTCAAATTTGGAATTTTCAACTTTTTGACCAAATTAAAACAGTTGTTATCATAATCATGTAGGGCTTTCAAAAAGCAACGTTGGTAACTTTTTTGAATATTATGAATAACTGTACAGAGAATTTTTGAATTTTGAAAAAAGTGGTCTCAAAAATATTCAAAATGTACCCAATTTTTGCATTTTAATCCAAAATTGCTGGCTAACGAACTTGATCTTTAGAATTTTCAACTAAATTAATTTTCAATCCGAGTAAAATATTATAAAAAGTATTTAAAATAAGATATAATTCACTACATTATACACATTATATAGCAGAATCTTTGAGCGGTTAGCATTATTTTATAGCAAATTATGCAAGACGTTTTTTCTGATATTAGACAAAAAAATGAAATTTGGACATCTATGTTAAGAATGATAAAAAAAAGGTTAATTTTTCACACATAAAATAATTTTTAACAAAAAAGATGAAGTTTCAATAAAAAATATCAAATTTGAAACAAAAATAGAATAATTCAGTTTTTAGTTTATAAAAGTTAATATTCAATCAAAAAAATGAAATTTTCTACAGGTTATTGTAAATTTTAATTAAAACAGATGAACTTGATGCCAAATAGTAAAAGCTTTAACAAAAAAGATGAATTTTCAATCACGAAGATTACTTTTCTATTCGAAAAAAATTTTTTAAGCAAATAATAGAATTTTCAACTTCATTAATTTTCAATGTAAGAAAAATATTATAGAAAGTATTCAAAATAAAATATAATTCACTTAAAATCAGGCAAGTTCTACACATTATTTAGCAGAATCTCTCAGCGATTAAATTGTTTTATAGTTCAATCCTACATAAACAAGATAAGATTTTAACAAAGAAAAATAATTTTCTACAAAAAAAAAAACGAATTTTCAAATGAAAAAATTAATTTTTAATTAAAAATATGATTTTGCATCCTGAAATTGTGCAGTTGAATTTTTAATCAATTTTGAACAAAATAGTTGAACCCTAATAAAAAAAGATAAGTTTTCAAACTAATAGTGGAGTTTACAACTAAAAAAGATAAAATTTCAATTAAAAATATAAATATATAAAACCAGAACATAACTGCTTTTTAGTTTAAAGAAATAATATTTAACAACAAACAATTAAATTTCAACAAATTAATTGAAGTTTTACTAAAATAGATGTTAATCTTTTAAGCAAACAGATGTATTTTCAACCGAGAAGATTATTTTTATGTAAAAAAAGACGATATTTGAAACGAATAATTGATTTTTCAACACAAGAATATCAGTTTGTAATTTCAAATTTCCATTTCTTACCGAAAGTGGGAGAGTTAAGTTTTTAGTTAAAGAATTTCATTTTTAACAAAAAAAGAAGAATGTGCAACTTAACAACTTAATAGTTTTTTTCTTAATCATAAAAATAAATTTTCAACCAAGAAGACTAATTTTCTACCAAAACCACGAATTTTTATCGAAATATGTGCATTTTCAAATAAATGGTTGAATTTTTAACTAAAAAAGATAAATAACTCCGCACTAAATGTATGGGAAAATGGCTTTCGGTGGATTTAGCTGAAACTTTGTAATTTTTAAGGTTATAAGTGCCGGATGAAATATCCGTAAAAGAATTTTTTTTTAATGGACAGTTTTAGCGCTATGCGTCGCTAAGCGCTCAAGATCAGTGAATAAAACGAATTACAACAAGATTTTAACTTGACTAATTAATCACTTCTTTAAAGGCAGAAATGGTCTGTCATTTCCTTTGTGAAAGGTCTTTGAAAAAGTGATTTCTTAGCCAAGTTCAAATCTTCTGCGCTTAGCGTTTGCCTGTTTTGAGAAGCGTGCTATACGAGTCAACGGTGTTGACTCATATTGTCATTGATTTGGCTAAACATGTTACAGACCACTTCTTGATGCGTGTTTCGTATACAGACATCGCTTGTGTCGCTAAAGCTACTAGGATTGGTTCTATTCGCTGATCATGGGCGCTAAGCGTTCGGCCCTCTGGCGAAGGGTACACTGTTATTATCGATGTGCGCACTAGTTACTAATGTTACTTTGGATACCATTTCTGTCTTTGAAGAAGTGATTGATTAGTCAAGTTAAAATCTTGGGCGCTTAGCATTTTATCGTTTCGAGAAGCGCGCAATATAACTCATTGGTGTGGCTAAACCTATTACTGACTACTTTCTGATGCGTGATTCTTATAGTGAGATCGCTTTTGTCGCTAAATTTACTAGGATTGGTTTTATTCGCTGATCTTGAGCGCTTAGCGTTCAACCCTCTTGCGAAGGGTAGAGTGTTATTATCGGTATGTGCGCACTAGTTACTAATGTTACTTTGGGTACCATTTCTGCCTTTAAAGAAGTGATTAATTAGTCAAGTTAAAATCTTGGGCGCTTAGCGTTTGATCGTTTTGAGAAGCGCGCTATATGAGTCAATGATGTAGGCGAAAATATGACAGAACACGATCTGCACCGTGATTTCTATGTTGACATCGCTTTTGTAACAAAATCTGTTATAATTCGTTTTATTCACTGATCTTGAGCGCTTAGCGCTGCATAGCGCTAAAACTGTCCATTTTTTTGGATTTTTTTACGGATATTTCATCCGGCACTTATAACCTTAAAAATTACAAAGTTTCAGCTAAATCCACTGAAAGTCATTTTCCCATCATTTAGTGCGGGGTCCTTTTTAATTTCAAATATCAATTCTGTACCAAAAATTATATCCAATTTTATTTTACATAAATTAATTTTTGACTAACTATGAAGGTATTTTCAAAAAAATAATAATTGAACCCTCAATGCAGAAGATGATTTTTCAATGGCGAATATTAATTTCACTGTTTAAAAAGATGGTTTAAAAAAAATTATATTTTTAACAAAAAAAAATATCTATTTTTTTTAAATATCATTTTTCTATCAAAAATGGTATAATCGACTTTTCTCTTAAATAAATTAATTTTTCACCAAAAAACGAATTTTTCATATGATAATAGAATCCTCGAAACAATGATGAAACTTCAACTGAGAAGTTTATTTTTCTACCAAAAATAACGAGTTTTCAACAAAGTTCTTAATTTCTAAGTACTGCATCAAAATAGATAAATTTGTTTTCAGATAATTCAATCTTTAACGAAAAAAGGTCGATTTTAAACCAAAAGGATTAATTTTCTGTCAAAACAGAAAAATTAAACAAATTGAATTATTAAGTACAAAAGGTCAATTTTCAATTTAAAATATCAATTTTTAACCGAAAATAGTAGAATCCAAATTTCTTTTAAAGAAATTTGTTTTTGACAAAATAAAAAGGATTTTTGTAAATAACTGAATCCTTAATAAAAAAAATATTAATTTTCAACCAATAATATTTCGTTTTTACAAAAAATTACGATTTTTCTACAATATCTAGAAAGTTTAAAAAAAAAATGATTTTCATCTAAAAAATATCATTTTTAACCAAAAGTAATATAAGTAGATTTTATCACTGTAGAAATTAATAAAAAGAAAAAGAAATTTGAAGAAAATAGTTGAATTTTCAATCAAAAAGGTTTGTTTTGAACCGAAACAGATGAATAAATTAATTTTGAAAAAAAAGAATTGTCAAAAAAATGGTTGAATCTTAAATCAGCAAGAAGAATTTTCAAACAAAAAGATTAATTTTGTAGTAAAAAATACGAATTTTTAACAAAATCCATAAATTTTTAAACAGTTAGTTAGAGTTTTAACTAAAAAAGATTACAACTTATTTTAAAAAATTACTTTTTCACCAAAAATGTCATGATTTAATTTGCTGTTAAAAAAAATTAATTAAAAAAAAAGTGTTATAAAAATTATTTCACAGGAGATTGAATCCATTTACCATAAGACAGATTCTGCAATTCAAGTCGTTGAATCGATCAGGAAGGAAATTATGTTGTTTTCAGATTAAAATTTAAGAGAACTATTCTTTCTTCATAAAAAAATTCTATGTTCAAAAGATTAATTTTTAACAAATAAGATTAATGTTTTACAAAAAATACGAATTTTGAACTTATTACTTGATTTTTAAAATATAAGGAAACAGTTTTTAAAAATTTCTTGTTGAAAATGTTCAACAATTTAGTTAAATTTTTTTGTATGTATTGACGAAAATTGTTTCTTGGTTAAAAACTCATCTCTTTGGGTAGAAACTTGATTTTCTTACTGAACATGAACACAATGAAAATGTATCCCTTAAAGTTGAAAATTCAACCGCTTTTTAAAACTTGCCTTCTTGGGTGGAAAACTCAACAATTTTTTAGATATTCTTCTTTTCTCTTTGTTTGTTCTAGAGCTTTCCGCTCGATAATATATGCATATATACATCTTCAACTGTAATGTGGTAGTTGTGAATTATGTTTTGTAAAAGCTCCTTTTTTGAGATCTCAATTATTTTGTTAAAAATTTTTCTTTTTTGTTTGCATCCGAGTACTTGGTTAAATATTCAACTAAATGAGTAAAAATGGATCTTTTTTGGGTTGAAGATTTATCATTTTAGTTGAAAATTTTATTCTTTTGTTGAGAATTTTTTCTTTTTATAGAAAATTAATCTTTTTTGTTGAACATTTCTCTAATTGTTTTAAGGTTAAACGACCTTTTACAAATTAATTTTTTTGGTTGAAGATTCATTATTTTAGTTAGAAATTTATCTCTGGTTAAATATTTGAAAATGTTCTTGAAATGCATTTTTTTGTTCAATTCAGCTGTTGTTGTTTTAAAATAATCATATTTTTTAGTTTTTGGTTGAAAATTGATCTACTTATTTAAAAGTTTAACTATTTTGTTAAAATGTTATGTTTTGGGATAAAAAAGTAACTATTTAGTTGCCAATTCGTTAATTTTTTTAAACTGAAAATTAAACTTTTTTATTTTCAGTGTAAACGGTTTTGTTAAAAAATTGGCTTTTTAATGAAAGATTTGCATTTATAACCGAATACTTTAACTTTGAACCAAATAGTTAAATTTTAAACCTACAAATATAAATTTTAAACTGAATGGCCAAGTTTTCAAACAAAAAAGATTAATCTTCAACCAAAAAGAGTTGCATTAAAAGAAAAGAATTCTCAATGAAAACGTACTGGTGGATATCATAAAAAAAAAAGATTTTCAACAAAATATTTAAATTTCTAACCACAGTTGACTTTCCGAACCAGTATGTAAATTTTCAACAAAGTAGTTGACTTTTTAACCTGCAAATGTAACCTGCAAAAATGGATTTTTGATAAAAAAATGTAATATTTGATATTTCAACGAATGCAGATGCTGCCAAGAGATGCATTTTTAAAATAAGCAAACGAATTATCAACCATAAAGATTAATTTTTTGTTAGAGATTCGAATTTAAACAAAAAGTAGCAAAGTTAGTTTTTCACACAGACAATTAATTTATTTCCGAAGAAAAAGAATTTTCAAAAAAATAGTACATTTTTTAACCAAAGAGATGAATTTTTAACTAAAATTATGAATTTTTCAACTAGAGAGACGAATTTTTAACAAATAAATGATTGCTAGATAGGAAATAAAAAAATTTTTTCCACTTCTTAAACTTTTAAGACTATTTTTCTGTCAAACAGTTATAACACATTTACTCTCCATCTACCACCATTAAACACATTTTTTACAACACCTTCACCTCACATGATAATTTTTCAAATACTTCTTTATTGAAAGTGTTATTTTTAAAACAATATTTCATTAATTTCTATGTAATTTGAAATATAATAATAATTATTTTAATTTTAAACAAAATATTTATGTGTTTTATCAACTTTAATGTGATAAGTCCAGGGGAAAGTGGGAGACTTAACTAAGCCCGATATTCGACAATTGGCAGAAATTTGCGTTCAATAATGTCATTTTTTTCCAACTTTTTGAGGATTTATCTATTCTTGTAATCAAAATTCGTACAGTAATAATATAACGCGTTATTCCTTACAAAGTAGTGTAATGATTTTGTATAAATCGGAATAATGAAACAGTTATTACTAAAAATTTTATGACATTGAACGCATGAACTAATATTGGGGAGACTCAATCAAGATTTTCAGGAAAGATTTTACCAAGTGGCCACCAGCTTATTATATGTGTCTTTAAACCTATAAGGTCATTGATTATTATAATGCGCGTTCAAAAATTTTGCTAAATTGATTTATAAGAATTTTGGTGTAAAAATGCAAAGTTCATTATTTAAAGAATATGATTATCATCAACGTGAGCTACGAAATCGTAATAAATGCTATTCATCAATATTAGGTGTAAATTAATTTCTGATAAAAAAAGTTCATTTGGAATAAAATAGTTCATTTTCATTTTCTACCTAAAAATAAAAAATTCGTTGAAATCCTATTATAAAAGATTAATTACAGTTTCAGATACAGAACTCATCCCTTGGCGTCGTGTATTATTTTATACTAATATTTTGTAACATTCATTAAATACAAACATAGAAACATAGGCATAACATAGGTATAACATAGAGAATATAGGCTTTTCATTTATTCTTTTTCATAAAAAGATAAATAGGCGCACGCCGTGCGCCTATTATACACCATTAAGCCATTTCCCTTTCGGGGTAGGCGTGTCTCACTCGGCAGGGGAAAGGAGTAGTGTGTGGATGGGATAGAGATTTTTCAGATTGATCCAGAA
>NC_046659.1:83931034-83931307 GCF_010883055.1 Belonocnema kinseyi | reverse complement strand
TTATCTTTACTATATGCAATTATTCACAACTATTTACATAAATTTTTATATCTAGTTCCTTATCTCTATTTCCTGTGATAGCGCAATATAGGACTTATTATGAAACGAGTGATCGAGTGAACTAAAGCGAGAGTACAAGCGAGAGAGAGAGAGAGAATGAGAACGCAAACGCATCTTAGTCTACTTATACGATTGCATAAACATTACTTACAATCTTACAATCTTTACGCTTCTAATCTAAGCGACTTCCGTTTCCTTTTCCTTTCACTTTCG
>NC_046659.1:83908093-83931024 GCF_010883055.1 Belonocnema kinseyi | reverse complement strand
CCCACCAACACCATCATCAATTCTTCTCCTCATCCATCCTCTGCTAGAATCTTAACCACATTCTCTTGCCTCATTTCCAAGTCTAAATCTTGCTATTCTTGTCCACCTTGTCTCTTCCAATCCCTTTTCTAAATACTTTGGTACTCCTTCCTTTCCTGCTCTAATACTTAATTTATCCCTTTGCGTTTCTTCTCTCACAATATATCCTGGCGTCCTCTAGTTTACCCCTAGTGTCCACCTTATCTACCTTTCTTGTAAACTCTTAATATATTTTCTTTCTTTTCCATCCCTATATATCTGCTCTATAGCTTAATAGCGGCCATACCAGCGAATCAAATCACCACATTCTCCTTCTTCAATTTTTTTAAACTTCTTTTTCCTATTCCCCATATCTGTTTTCTTACCCCTGCTGCTTCTTTATCCCTTCTCTTATATGGGCTCTATGATCTCCATTCGTTTGAAAGATATATCCCAAACATTTCAACTCTTTTACTTCTTCTAATTTTATTCCCTTCCATCTGCCCGTTAATTATTTCTTTCTTACCCCCCCCCCCCTTACTGAACCTTATTATTTTTGCCTTTTCTACATTTAAATTCAGATTTTTTTCATCTAAGTATTTCTATAAACTTGTAATTAAGTGTACCATCCCTTCTTCATCCTCTGCCATCAACACTATGTGGTCTGCGTATACCAGTTTATATATCATTTCCTTCCATATTCTAACCCCTTCCCAAACTTTTCTCCTCATTTCTTCTGCCAAGTCTGACATTAATACATTAAACGAACCTTTGTTTCAAATCCTTTTTCAGACCTTCTCAATCTTCTTTCAACTTTTTAAAGCTCTAAAAAATGACTGTTATATTTTGAAAATGCCTTGGAATCATTTAAAACATCCTTAAAAATAATTTAAAATGTTTTGAGTAATTTTCAAATACCCTAAAATATTTGAAATCCTTTAAAACTTTGAATTTCATTTATTTTTTTAAGCTGTTAAACATTCCCTGGATTTTTAACAAATATCTTAAAATCTTTAAACTTCCATGAAATCCCTTAGAAATTTTCAAATTCTACAAAATCGCTTAATTTTTGTTGATATATTCTTTAAAGTACTTCAAAATATTATAAAATCTTATGAAATTACAAAAAATCTTTTGGTATTTCCTGATTTTTTGGAAAATTTATTAAAATACATTCAGAGCTATTGAAATCCCTTAAAATCATCGAAGTCATCAGGAATCTTATAAAATCCCTTGGAATGTTTTAAAATATGCTAAAACCTAATATAGTCTATAAAATTCTTCCAAATCTCACGAAATTCTAGTTATTCAATCAAGAACCTCACGAAAATGTTGTTAAATGCTTTAAAATAATTAGAAATTCGTTGATAATTTTTAAACCTCTTCAAAATTCCTTGGATTCTTTTTAAATACACTAGAATATTTTAAGCCTTATAGAATATTTTGAAATCTTTTGAAAGCCTTTGGAATCACTTAAGGTTTTTTAGAGCTCTTCAAAATTCCTTTAACATTTTTAGAATAGCCCAACAAATTCTTTTAAATACTTTTCAACGATTGAAATCTATTAAAAATTCTTCAGAATCTTTTAAAATACCCAAATATGTTTAAAATTTCTTGAAATATTTATGTACTACTTGAAATATTTGAAATACCTTAAAAGTTTTTAATCCCATGTGTTCTTTTGAAATCCCTTGAAACTATCTAAAGCTTTTCAAAATTCTTAAAAAAATTAAAAATACTGTATAACCTCAAAAATGGTTTTAAATGTCTTCGAATTTCTAAAATCTATTAAAAATATTACAAAGCTTTAGAGTATTCTAAAATATTTGAAAAGAATTCAGGAATTGGCAGAGTAAAGTATTGACTTGAATTCAATAGTGGTCAAACCTTGAGTTCATTTATTTAAAGAAAAGTTCCTAGAATGATAGTTTTATTTTAAAAATTGAATCTAGTGACTTAATTGAAAAAAGTGACTGGAAAGTTATTTGAGGAAAAATAACTAAACGTGGCTGTGTGGAATCTGATTATAATTAACAGTTAATAAAAATGCCTTCAGAAATTACTTGAATTTTTACATTTTTTTTGAACCCTGATTTTTCCCTGATTGCCAGGGCTTCCTTAACCAGCAGCCACCGTGATTGAACCTCTAAGTGATATTTATGTTAGAGCAAGGTGTACAGATTAGTTAAAGGACTATCTTTATGATGCTCAAGATAATATTTAGGGACGAATAAGAGCCTCTCGGTCCTCCCTTAAGAGGTACACGTTATAAAATATAAACCTCTATGGCCGTAATAACGTAGGGGAAGGGACCTAGCCTAATGGGACGAGTATAAAGGCTGGCTCAATTCAAAATAAAATCCGATGATTTATAAATCCGATGGAACGGTTAACGACTCCCCGCGTTTCCTCCGGCTTGTCGTTAAAGTCGATCGTAAGCACTGTCCCGCGTGGGCACCATAACGACATAACTATGGGGAATTTAGCGCATACAAAGTGTTGTCCACGCTCCTCAGTCCTGTCTCAAATGACCAACTGCAGGCTTTCGAGTATTGTGAAAGTGAAGAATGGCATAATCTGAAATGCCTATTTTGAAGCTCATTTTCTTGCATTGAATAAGGATGGCCGCAAAACTACATTTTAAAAATTCCCTGGGTTTCCCCTAAAAGAAGAAGTTTCAATCCCAAAGGACGAATTTTCATCAAAAGAGTTAAATTGTGGACTCAAAAAGATGAGATCTTAAGATTATCAATCAAATAATTGAACTTTTTAAGGACACTTGAATTTTTTCGAAAAAATAATTTTTTTATCCAAATGGACGACTTTCCCCCCAGAATAGAGCAATCTAAAACAAAGCAGTTGAATTTTCGACCAATGTAGATGATTTTTTAACAGTAACTTGAATTTTCAACAAAAAAAATTAATTTCGAACCAAGTACTGTAATTTTCTACCCACAAAGGTAGATTTTTAACCAAATAGTCGAATTATCAAACACAAAGAATAAACGTCAACCAAAAACTGTTTCATTTATAACCATAGTAAATATTTAAACTTTGAAACACATTAGTTAAATTTATAACCCATAAAGATCGATTTTCAACCCAATAGTCGCATTTTTAATTTAAAAAAAAATTGAACTCGTATGAAAAACCTTTGCATTTTAATCTAAATATTTCAATTTTTAAAGCCAAAAAGACGATTTTTTTAGAAGACAGTTCCATTTTTAACAAAAATATGAATTCTTAACAAATAATATAATAGTTGATAATTTGACAAGCAAAGAACGAATATTTAAAAAAAATTAAGCAACTAGATGAATTTGTAACCAAATAGTTTAAATTTAAACAATTTAAAATATTAGGTGATATTTCAACCAAATAAAAGATAAAACTTCTACTAAAATAGGTCAATTTTAAAAACCAAAAGACGAATTTGCAACTGAGAAAATAAGTAGTTGAATTTTGAAAAAAGTAATGAACCTTCAAGGAACGAAAGAAAATTTTAACAAAGTGGTTCAACTTTTCCCCAAGTAGTTGAATTTTTAATTAAAGTTATACAACTTCATCTGGCGTAATGCAATTTCAGTTAGAAAAGAACTATTTTTAAAACAAAACAAAAAACTAAGTTTAAACTAGAAATGAATTTTCAAGTGAAATCATGCATTTTTACGAGAAAATTTTTCTAAACTAAGTAGTTCAATTTGTATAAGAAAAAAAGCATTTCCAACGAAAAATATAATAGCTAATATTTAAACGGAAAATAAGGGTTACTTTTCAAGAAAATTTTTTAATTAAAAAAAAAAATTATAGTATTTTAAAATAAATAAACCAATTTTTTATTTCCCGCACAATTAAAGTTTAAGAATAAGAATCTTAATCTTGTAGCATTTTTAACATAAAATCTTTTATAAACAGAATAAAAAAAAATCCCTACTAAAATTAAAAAATTTTTAATTTATTAACCTTAATAGTTATTTAAAATGACTCTTATACAAGTTCCCTGAGTTTTGCATCGATTCTTATTAAAAATTCCTGAGTTTTTCCTGGTTTTCCCTTATTTCCAGCTTTTTCCTGACCTACGCCCATCCTGTCAGTAAAACTACCTGTAATTAATAATTCGATTCAAGTTAGCAATAATTGCACACAAAACAGACTTATTTAGAAATAATAGAAAAGTTTCTACTGATACGGAATGTTGCTATCTAGTTCCGAGTATTGTCAATGATCCGCTTATATTTATTGCACGTACTGCCAGGAGAGACAACTTGGCGAGAAAAGACCTATAAAGTCCGCGACAGGAAACGACTTGTACCAATAAGTAGAACAAGCTCACTCCTCGGCCATATAAGTTAAAACTTCCTATTGTAGATAGATATTTTTTTATGATTTCTCTAAGGTCGTTTGTAGGACTACAGGTTTTCACATCTCTTCTCGCGGAATTTTAACGATGTACAAGATATCTCAAGAACATTCTGAAAATGCGAAAGAGGTTTTATTACTCGTATATATTGAATGGGATGAGTACAATAAACCCCGGGGTATCTTATTCATATTAATAACTTTAGATCAAAATGATTCACTTTTGAAATAGGGAATTTTTTAGAAAAGTTCAAGATTTAAGGTAGGACAATAACTAAATTTTCCCTCTATTGGTCTATAAACTTCAACAGCTCTAAAAATTAATTTTTTCATTTTCAAATTGTTTCTTTAGCTTTACCTTGTCGTGGCTCCCAGTTCTGGAAGATTTAGAAATGCCTGGGACCAACAACAATTTTTTTAGAAAACGTTATATTTTTAACCAAATATCAAATAGTTAAATTTTCAGTAGAAACTTTAATTTAAAAAAATTTACCCTGGATTGGTAAGGTGATTCTGGAAAAACTTTCGGTGGGTCAGTACTATTTTAAGAAATTTGAGCCACTTCCCTTGCTTAATCAGCTTGATTTTCTATGCTAATCCTTCAAAAGAATTATTTTTTGAGAAGTTAATTTCAAACAAAATAGTACTTCAATTTGACTAAAGACAAGACGACTTTTCAAACAAATTTTTGAATGTTCTACTGAAATGTTGAGTTTTCAACCGAAAAATACTGATTTTGAATAAAACAGTTTTATTTGAAACTAAGAAGAACGACTCTCTAAGAAAATTCTTGAAGTTTTATCAAAATAATTCAATTTTTAACGAAATAAATATATTTTTTCATGAAATAAGAAGAATCTTTAGCCAATAATATCATTCTATGCTTTTCAATCAAATTGGGCAATAAATGCTAAAGCTTTAGTAAATTAATGTTGATGTTTTTATTGTTTCGGTCAATGAAGTTTTTGTACATTCAAATTTCTACCAAACCATATCAACTTATACTGGACACTTGCTAATGATAAAAATTCATAACAGGCAGTTGAACTTGAGAATCAGATCATTCTGCTACAAAATTTTCTGACAAAAAAAATTCTTCATGAAAGCATCGCATATTATTTCACTCCAATTTTTTGGAATTAAATTGATCAACTGGAATTTACTCTTTGATGATCATCTGCAACAAAGCAAAAGCAATTATTAAAGCAAACAGGCATCATAAGCAGCCAGACAAATAAGCGCAAAAAGTAAAATTAATTAACTCTCCAAAGTGCGTACAGGTGCACGCGATCTGATTCACTTTCGCCCCGTTTCATGTAGGATCAAGTATAAGATAATTTGTCTCTAAAAACGAGAGAATTACTTATCGGATTTGCCGGGTCGTAATTAATCATAAACTTTTTGCGGTACGAGACGTGCGTACGAGGTGGTAATTTCGCGAAAGTGCCGATGACGATCGAATATCCGGCGCCTGTCGCCAGATCGCGATCTCTCATGTAGAGCCTTGTCTGATGAATCAGGAGACTAGGGGTTAACGAACCACCTAATCGTCCGCGACAAAGTCACGTTTTCCAAGGTCGCACAGTTCCGGTTCATCTGCTCTGAAGAAGAGGCCCGCGGCGCATCATCGACGAGCCCAGGAAATGGGCCGGCGATGAAAGATCTACTTGGTAATGCAATATCTGGCCTGCTGCGAGTAGAGATAATGGCGTGACCGCATTACAGCACGATGCGCCAATTAGCGTCAGCCAACTTCGCGATGAAGTTATGGCCATGTCTGCCTTGACTCAGGAGGGAGGGTTTATCCCCCGTCGATTTTCCCTCTTCACCTGTCTGTTTCATAGGTTTTGCTAAATCTCAAACGACTTCTGTTCGATGAGCATAGAGACACAGATCTGAATTGCCACTGTTTTCTCGCATAACTGATTTTCTAACATTTCTATCTGTTCTAGCTTAATTTGTCATCTAGAAATTATCTAGCTACTTTATCTAGATCATTTCTAGAAGGCAAATTTAGCTAACACAGACTTCAATTTAGGTGACACGGCCATCTATTATTGAAACTTTAACTTGCTGCTCAAAGGCAGAAAGTTTTCAGGAAGTATAGAGAGGTGATTTCAAATATTTTCACACCCTGAGTGGTTCTAGGTATAATTTAAAAAAAGAAATTAGTATTTTTGGCTAGAAATTTCGACAGTTTTAAGGAAAATTAAAGTATTGGTTGAAAATCAACTTTTTTGTAAAAACTTCATTCTTTCAGATTGGAAATTGAAACCTTTGTTGAAAACTCGTCTTTTTGATTTTAAAATGCATCTCTTTTAGTACAAAATTAATATTGTTGCTTGAAAATTCATCTTTTCCAAGGAAAATAATCTGCTTTGATTGACGAATTAATTATTTTGTTAAAAATTTATATATTCGGGATAAAAAATCAACTGTTTTGTAAATTCATTTTTTCAGCTTAACAATGCCACAATTGTCTTAAAAATTTTAATATTTGTGTTGCAAATGAATTTTTGTTTTTAAAAATTCATTTTTTTTTCAATATTCATATACTCGGAAATTCAACTGTTTTATAGAAAATATTTCTTTTAGCTTTAAAATTGAACAATTTAGTTTCATTTTTGTCGTCTAGGCTGAAAAATATTTTCCAGTTAAAAATTTAACGCTTTTCTTAAAAATACGTCGATTTGGTTCAAAATTCATCTAATTTGGTAGACATTTTTTGTTTTTTGGTAGAAGATACAACTTTTTTGTAAAAGAGTCCTCTTTTTTCGATGAAAATTTAACTATTTGGTCAAAAATTTGACTTCTCGATTGAAACTCAAATATTTTATTTAAAAATTATCTTTTTAGGTATAAAATTCAACTATTTGGTTTGAAATTGATGTATTCTATGGATTTTTGTTGTAGAAAATTAATGGTTTTCGCTGAAAATTCAACTTTATTGTTTAAAAATGCAAGTGAGTTTGAAGGTTCAACTGATTTATTTAGAATTTTCCTTTTTTGATTTAAGAATTAAATATTTTCGGTGAAAGTATCAACTTTTAAATTCTTAGCTTAAAATCCAATTGCTTGGTTGATAGTGGATCTAATTTGCTGAAAATACAAGTCAGCCTAAATAATATAATATATAATATAATAAATATAGATTTTTCTAGTGTTTCATTTTTTTTAACAATGCCTCAAATTGCTTCAAATTCACAGACATTATGTACAAAAAAAGCTACATTAATGTATTGACGTTGTGGTAAACTTTTTTGACCATTTTTATTTACTTTTTGCCCTTTGTTATCGGTAAAAATTGTTCATACAGTGAATAAATATGTATCCAAATTGCGCAATATTCGAATGTAATCTTTTAAGGTATAGTCGTGTCAAGAAACAGGTCTCTGGAGAAAAAAGTTCTTTTAAGATATTCAATCATGTTTTATTAAAGAAAAAACATTATTTTTTAGAAAAAAATTTAAAACTTACAAAAAATAATGACTTTTTCGGGAAATGGTGCCTACAACTTTACTGTTCTCATCTTCGAAAATAAGTGAGTAATCTTAAAATATAGTAATTTGTTAAAAATACTTCTTTTAATAATATATAATTTTTTTAATATTTAAAATAATAATTATTTCAACTGTTAAAAAATATACTTTCAAAGTTGGAAACTAGATGGTTGTAGAGAATGTTTTCCCTGAAAAAATAAACAAAAATTCAATTACAAGAAACACTAATGAAATACATTATTTTTGTAAGATTGAAATTTTTTCGTTAACAAAATATTCTTTAATTGCATTAATATTCTAAGAAATATTATCTAAATTCTTAAAATCACAGAAAAGAAAATTCTGTAAATCGTTATTCAAGCGAAACCTTTTTAATCGGGAAAGAAATACTATGTTTCTATAAGTTCAGTCTCCGTTATATTCTCATTTCCTCGTACATTATAATCTTAAACCATTTATTATTATCTTCTAAAATTACATGGAAATTTGACGAGGAAACAAAACGGTTAGCTAAAGTGTAAGGTCTCGTCTTAAAACATAATCGGACGTGAAAGTTTCGCGAATAAAAGAGTTCTTTTGAAGATTGTGGTAATTAGATTCTGCTTTTAGTACCTTCTGCTTTGGTTTGGATGAAGCTGAAGCAACCATCATGCCCATGCCAGGCGGAAAACGTGATACTTGGCGTAAAGAGGCGTTCGTGAGGCATTTCAACGTCATGGGGAAGACACGATAATGAGCCGATCGATATCGTCGGCTGGAATAATTACAAGACTCCGGACGGAGGCGCGTATCTATACCAGAATAAATAATCAAGCAAACACGGTTGGGCCGAAAGTTTCTATGTGAAACACGATTCTTGCCAGAAAACTTTCAATGAAGGGTTCACCATGTGTTTGGGATGTTAGGGCCGTCCTTAAACTACTAGAACTACTAGATCTGTCCGGAAAGTACCCGATCTTGTGCTCCAGCTTTTTAACTTGTTGTGCTATTGTAAAAAAACAGGTATTTACCATTTAAGAGGTATTTCAGGATGACGTAATGTACGAAACACAAAGTGTGAATTGAATTTTAACAAAAACTTGGCCATTCCAGTTCGAAAACCAACGTTATAAGTCAGAAAGCGTATGGTAATGGGTCTATGAGGTATACTCATATTAAAGAGTGGTTTAGGTGATTGAAAAGTGTTTGTACTTAAGTAAAAAGTGATCCTTAACCTTTCAGACTCAAAGGGGACAAAACGAGGCAATGATCACCGTTTACTTCAGACAGGGAGGTGTTGAGCACCATGAATATGATCTAAAAGATCAGACAGTTGACAAAAAGTATTACCAAGAAGTTCTGAAGCGATTACGTGATGCAGTAAGAAGAAAAAGGCCTGATTTGTGGAAAAGTGGCAACTAGGTCTTTCATCACCACAACGCACCTTCGCAGCTTATTCAGCAATTTCTTGTGAAGTACGGCTTTACAAACGGGAGTCCTTTGAAGGAGATGTCACTCTTACTCGTAGTGCAAAACAAGGTTGGATACTTCCCGGACAGACCTCACACGTTACCAGTTTGATGGGGGAGGGGTTTGCACCAAAAGCTAGAATTGGTAACTCATTGAGAAGTGGGATGGTTAGTAGAAGTAATATAACGCACTTAGATAACCACAATGGTCTTTTATTAAGTTCATCCCAAACATTTGTGAACCTCTTTTTTGCTTCTTAAATAACGGAAGCAAAAATCGATGTAGACAACTGGTTTTTTACTCCCTTTTAAGATAAATGGTAAAAATACAAAAACTAGATAAAATCTCTTCTCCGTTTAGCCTAAATTCATGAAATCCAATTCACCGACGATTTCCAGGAGCTTTAGTTATTACCGACGCAACCCTGCAATATTCCAATAGGAAAAAGGAAAACCTGCTAGAAGCGACCAGATTGCCAGCGATGGTGGTCGGATTGAATTTCAATGATTTATCGAGAAGTCGTGCACTAATTGCAGCCAGAACAGTTTCCACAAGAAATTCTCCTGGTCTTGGACCTTGTCGCCGCCTTTGCGGTTGGACGCGACAAGAAACGCGTTCACGGTCCTTGGTAGCCAGTAGCCACCAGGCTGCCTTGAAGAAGCGAAAAGGAAGAATCATCGCGCGACACTTAGGGCTCCAAGCAAAACGAAAAGAATGCTTCTGGAAGTATACTATACGGCGATTGCGGTTAATCTCCGCCGTTTTCGCTGACAATGTGCGCAACGAGAAAACAAGTGTCGCTCGTGCGGTAAAACGTTCACGGTGATCCTACAAAAGACGTTTCGGATGTCTTTAAAAAGCACTGAAGAACGCCTCTTTATTACCTTTTACGCTAAACATCAGCAATCAGTATGAATTATGTTTTAGAAACTTAATATCCAAAAAAGAGGGATCACATAATCAAAAATACAATCCTCTGTCTGGGAATATGCATATTGAAAGGTTCCATCTCGGTTACAATCTCCTGAAGCATCAGAATCTCACATTAATTGTATTGAGAATGCTAGCACCCTTATGATTACAGACAAATCCCAAGCTTTTCTACCTTTTCTTAGAATATTTAAGTAACGAGATTTTTATTACTTTTTTGACGAAACCCTGATTGATTGCGACACTTTTGTGAAGTTTTTTTTTAGTATCTGTTTTCAGATTGATCTTAGGTGTCACTGTCATTTTTTTAAGAACCAGCATTATCATCATTTCGTTACCTCTCTGCTAAACTGTCCAATCCGGGAGTATAGTATAGTTTGGAGGTACCAATTTTTTTTTCGTTTAAGGAACAAGGTCTGGTCCAGCCGCAAATCAGAATAGCTCGTGAAGCCAAGGAATAGATCGGGAGCCAAGAAAAAGCTCAGGAACCAAAAAGCTCAAAGCTTAAAAATCGAGGACCGAAAAAGCTCATAAAGGTTGCAAAATAAATAAATAATGTAATGGAAATAATATTAATAATAACGACGTCCGTGAGCGCTTTTTTGGTCCACGAGCACTTTATTTGCTCGCATCGATTCGTTTGGCTTTGGTTACAAAATTAAATTTATTTAACTGAAAATTTAACTTTTTTGTGGAAAAGTTGTCCTTTTTGCCTTACAAATTCAACAATTGGTAGTAATTTGAACTATTTGGTACAAAGTCAAACTGTTTCTTAGAAAACTGGTATTTTTGGATAAAAAATTAATCTTGTTTGTTCAAAGTTCATTTTTTTGCTTGAAAATTAATTTTTTAATCTGATAAGTCATCTGTTGAACTTTTTCTTTAAAATTTATGTATCTTGTTAAAAATTAATTTTTTGTATAAAATTAAGTTTTTTTGAGGAAAATTGAACTTTTTTGTTTAAAAATTCAACTGTTTGGTACAAAATAAACTGTTTCGTAGAAAACTCGTTTTCTTTTGAAGTTCAAAATTAATTGTCTTAAATGAAAATTTAGTCAAGCCATTTTTTGTTGAAAATTGATATTTTTTACTTCAGAAATACAACTTTTCAGCTAAAAAATTATCTGATTTGTTAAACTCATACTTTTTAGTAAAAAATAAAGCTTTTTCGTTAAAGAATTTAACTATTTCGTAGAGAGAACATTTTTTTAATGAAGTTCGTTTTTGTTTTTGAAACCCAATTTTTTTATTAAAAAAAAAATCTTTTTTGTCGAAATATTAACTATTACACTTTTATTTGAAAAATTATATTTTCAGGTGTCAAATTCAACTTTTTGATTTAAAGTGGAAATTCTGACCCAAAAGTTAATTCTTTTATGAAAGAGTCATAACTGTAGTTGAATTTTTTTGTTATGGTACAAGTTACTTTTCAAATTAAAATTTAACTTTTTTGTTAAAAATCATCCCTTTTTGTAGCAGTTTTGTCCTTTTTAGTTAAAGTATTAACTATTATTGCGTTACACATGGAAAGCAATTTACAATCACATAGTCAGTGAACGAATGATCTGTCGCTCCCTACATATCCTAGTTTCTTATCTCGGGCCCTCAAGCAGGAAATTGCTCGCATTAAGCGAGTTGATCCAATAAATTGACATAATATAAATATCGCAAACAATGATTTTTGACATCCCAGTGCTTCTAAATAACGCGCATTCTTCACCTGACCTTTTGTAGATGCTCACACGTTCATAACTTCTAAGTGCAATAATAAATCCGAATTCCTGCATACCAGCTATATTACCGACGTCGAGGATAATATATAGACAGGTAAGAGCCAACTATTATCGAGGTTTATCGTAATTATTATAACATAACGGTTCTCGCACGTGGAACGCCTTAATACTCCATACAAAAAAAGGCTATTGACTGAAGAAGATCTGACTCCCGCGATGACTCGTAGTTTTCAGTCTACTTCCCCAGTCTTTCACTTCTTTGATTCGTAATGCCGACAACAGAAAAAGCATACATTTTAGAAAAAAATTGAAATAAAATCATCGTCATGGTAGCATTAAGGTCATATCTATATTGATACAGAGTATACACTTTCATATTTATCATCCCATTTCACAATCCTAACTGTTAAACAAGTTCTCTTCTTTATAATACAATCAGTATTTTTCTGGACAATGTCATCATTTTTATAGCTCATTAAAAACTGATTTTTTGCATTTGAGAGGCAAATATTAAGATCATATATTATCATTCCCTTTAGTCACTTCTCCTCCCTTATTTCCTTTCACATTAATTCCCTTTCACAACTCTACTTCTCATTACTGCTCACTTCCCTTTCCCTACTTCTTTCCACAACCTGCTTTCCCTCCCTTCATAAGCACTTTTCTACTCTCTAATTATCCTCACCCGCTTATCATACACCCTCTCTAACTTCCCTTCCTATCACTTCTCCTTACTTCTCCCTATCCCCGATTCACCTTAAAACTTACTTTGCCTCCTATAATTCTCCTCATTGCCTACTTCCCATCTCTTCATAAGCACTGCCATACCCCCTAATTCTGCTAACCCCATCCCTTTTTCCCTTACCCGGTCCCTACTCCTTCTTCTCTAAATCACCATTCTATCTCCTCACGTTCCTGACTGAGTGAGATTGCTGCGCCGGGCTTTGCCAGCGGGGGGCCCCTTTGTCCTAATGAGGCATAAAATGCCATACATAAAAATGTTATAGTTTTGCAATCAGCAAATCAAAAATATTATATTCGGAATCTATATTTTTTTGCGATTCCAACGATATGTAACTTGCAATTAAAATATTAGAATTAGACTAAGTTATGGCAGATATTAGTTTGTTTTGACGCTGACTAGATAGCAATATGGAATTTTCCGTAGAATAGTTGAAAATGCATCAGTTTATCTGGTAGAAAATTCGTCTGTTGACAATTTAATAGAATATACGGATTTTTACCCAACTGCCTAGAAGAATATTAAACTTCATACCAATTACTTGAATTTTTATACCAGAAAGATGAATCCTTAACAAAACAGTACACAATATAAGTTATTTAGTATACACATACACATATAGACATACACAATAGTTTTATAATATTAAAAATGATGATCGATTCTTGGGTAATCGAACAGAACTAGGGGCTGAAAAAAAAGGATTTTGAAAAATAAGGGCCATACTAGTGTATTAAGCACAAGGGCAATTTATTAAAAGGAAATTAAACTTCACTTTCCACGGAATAGAATTAAAATGAATATACTTATTATAGTAGATTATAATATGGAAAATATAAGTGCATTACTTCCACCGGATGAGTATTAAATTGTCGACAGGCGAATTTTCTACCAAATTAACTGATGCATTTTCAACTATTCTACGGGAAATTCCATAATGCTATCTAGTCAGGGTCAAAACAAACTAATATCTGCCATAACTTAGTCTAATTTCAATATTTTAATTGCAAGTTACATATCGTTGGAATCGCAAAAAAAATATAGATTCTGAATATGATATTTTTAATTAGGTAATTGAAAAACTATAATATTTTTATGTATCGTATTTTATGCCTCATTAGGACAAAGGGGCCCCCGCTGGAAAAGCCCGGCATAGCAATGTCGCTCAGTCAGGGACATGAGGAGAAGTCGAGTGGAGAGGGTAAGACGAGCAGGTACACCGCGATGAAATGGAAATCGCCCCCCTCACATAGTGTATCTCAACAATCTCACTAATCTTTTGTATCTGATCCTGTCTTATCTGATCCCATCGCATCTAATCATATATCATTAATCCCTCCAGTTAACCCTTACTCCCCTTCTCTTACTCATCCAACCCTCACATACACCCTCTCTTACTTCTTTTTTCATCACTTCCCTTTATTTCTCCTTATTCCTACTTTTCCTTACCAAGTACTTCTCCTTCCCTAATTCTTCTTACCAACTACTTCCCTTCCCTTCATAAGCGCTGTCCTCCCCCTAATTCTTCTCACCCTTCCTCTTATTTTTCCTTGCTAATCTCTACTTTCTCTTTCCTAATTCACCAATATATTGGTGAATAAACCATATTACTGATGATTTATAAGTAGCTCAAAAGCAAATTTAAAATCTTAAAAATACCTAAATAAGGTAAGAGCCACAATTCTTGGAAACTTAGCCCAATTATTATTGGCATGCAAAAAACCATACTAATTTTATTTTATTTTGGATAAGTATTTATTGCACTGGATGATTAAAAAATGCATTATATGTGCATTATCTAAGAAATAAAAGAAGGGTGCCAAGAATTTAAAAAGGGGTGCTCTTTTAATATTATTACTCCTCATCCCTCTATTTTTCTATTAAATAAACATTAATGTTTCGTAAAAATAGAATTTAATTTTACTTCTTCAGAAAACGGCTTCAGACTTTTTTGGTTAAACATTTAAAACATTTAAATCTATCTAAAAGTGATGAAAAATTAAGAAAAAAAGTGGTTGATTCTGCACTAATGATTTTAAAAATTAATACAGTACAATGTGATATCCATATTTTTATACATTTATGCGTGTCTTTTTAGTACAATCAGGAAGTTCATTAATCTGATTTTGAACTAAAAGGTAAACGAGCTTCACAAAAATATGGTGTCATGCCTTTTTTGATTAAGGGTGGTTTAAAGGACCATTTGGGCATGCCAAATGGTCTTTAAATCATGCTTAAAAGATATAAAATATTTAAGTGATATTTTGGAAATAATCCCAGAACATTTCTTATGAGAAATTATGTGAAGAACCAGAAAAGAAGCCTAATATAGTATTTAAAATTTAAGTTCAGAATTCTCAATAAAATTGGGGAGAAATGATATTCAATGATGCCTTAAAATATTGTATTGTTCTACTTACTGCTTTTATGTAACTCATTTGTCATTTTACACCATTATTTGTACACCTTATTAAACCGAAAAGTAGCGACAAAATTTTTCACCACAATAACGCAGCTGCCTACTCATCGCAGCTTATTGAATAATTTCTGGTGGAGCATGACCTTACACAAATTCGAAGGCATTCATACAGTCCTCATCTGGTTTCTTATAATTTCTGATTATTCTCAAATTGAAGTAGATATCATCTAAGAAGGAAACGATTTCAACACGTAGATAATATAAACCAGAATAGAAAGAGGCAGCTTTTACCTATTCCGAAAGGAGACTTTACACTCAGAAAAAAGTTTGGTTGATGCAACCAAAATTTGTTTGAATCAACAAAATAAATGCATTGCTAGATGGTCAATCAAATGTTTGTTTGATCGAAACAAATTCTTTGGTAAATAAATTTTGGTTGATTATACTCAATATTTCGATTGATCCAACCAAAGATTTTGGTGGATTCAACCAAATATTTTAGCCGATACAATGAAATGTTTAAATTGTTTGAAACAAAAAGTTTTTTTCTCGTAGAGAATTTTTCATTTATCTTTAATGAAAAAGTTGAAATTTTCAACATCGTGGCTCAAGTTATTTAATCCTGCAACCTATTTGATCAAAGTGAACATATTCAACCGCTCTTGCTAAAAAATGCATAACTAATCAAAACCTACAGCTTCAGAATCATGAGCGTTTGCAAATTGAAATTGTTTGAGTTTTTTTTAGAAATATAGCCCGTTTTCCACCGGGTGGAATAAGACTTTCTCCTAAAGAATTATTCGTTGATAGATGTATAAAGAAGGCCTTTTAGTCAGAATTTTAGAAATTAGAAATATAGAAAAGTTAGAATTTTGAGGTCAGATCCCGGCGCCGGTGTGAGCCTGTGAACTAAATGTTTTACTTACGTTTAAAATGTTCCTCATATTGCTGGAGAACCCAAATTTTCAATAGTGAACTTATAGAAATGTTCCATTTACTCACTTTGCTCATTTTCTTCGAAATATAGACACACACACCACTTGCACGACACGATGAGAAATTGCGACTCGAACTGGCTACCGCCGTGGGCTGACGTAATCTGTATCGGTATGTTTAGTGCAATTAAAAAAAGCATTTGGTTAAAAAAATCCAATTTTTTGGTTACTGTCACCAAATAATATACTAATATATAATTTATTCCGCTTAACAAATTTATTTGGTTCAATCAACTAGAAATGGTCAAATAAATTTAAATCCACTAAATAAATTCGTTGTGTTTTTTTAAATGAACCAAATTTTAAGTGGGTTGACCAAATTTGTTTGTCCCAACAAACAAACTAGGTTGAACAAACTGTTTTGTTAAATCAACTAAACTTTTTTTCTAAGTGTAAGCAGTGCTGCCGAAAGCAGGAGGATCGCTGGAAGAAGATTGTGTCTTCCAAGAGGAAGTCTTTTCAAGAGGATATCATTGCCATTAACCAGAATTAACTTTTCAGACAGACCTAGTATTTGTACACATTATGTGAATGAAAACTTTAATCTTTTTACCCATGTTTTCGGAACGCTAAAAATGAATATGAATGCGAAGGATCTCTTGGAACGATTGAGCGAAAGAATTAAACTCCATCTTAATAAAGTAGTTGATCGATATTTCAAATCATGACCGTAGTTGATATTTTTACGATTTCAATTATTGCAATTTGGTTATCGGACCAATGCGATCTTGGCTAATCGAGTGGATTTTCCAGTCGTCAAACGAGAACTCGGTGAATCCAACGCGAAACGCATTAAATATTCACGTCTCTCGCAGGTATATCATAATCGAAATCGATTCGGTGCTGAGACTCAGGCCTAGCAGGCGAGGCCGTAAAGAATCGTTCGAAAAAGAATCTGATGTATATCCGAGTCGAGGGCCTGAGACGTTGGTAATCCGGTTTACTTGCTGGTTCTGAAATATTTGACTTCTGGCCGCCTCCAATGCGCGATAAGTTCCTCCCACGTGCCCGCCATGAATGGATCAACGACCCTTCGCCGAAGGGCCCAAATTCTTGCAAATCGAAAACGTCGCTCATCTTACCTCCAGGGACTATTCATTACTTCATTTTTGTTTTGGATTCCATAAAATTCAAGCTTTATTATAATACTTCCGTTCATGTCGATATTTGTCCTTTTTGAAGATTTTAACACTGGTAGACTTTACAGTACACAATTCCCTCAAAACAGTAGGAGTATTATTTTCTACGAAAATAGGAAGATTAATTCTATTTAATAAAATTTATTTAGGTAACATGTTTCTAAGATGTTAAGTTAACATATGGGTTATGTACGAACAGAGCTGAATTTTTAAAAAACCAGTCAAATTTCTAAGTTAAAAAGTCGATTTTTTAAAATTGAGTTCTAAGCCCGAAAAAATTCATTTTAAACAAAAAAGTTTATTTTCAACCATGAATAATTAATTTTTAAACAAATAATTGATTTCTCAATGAAAGAGTTTAATAGTAGAATTTTCAACCAGGATAATATTGTGCATCATATGGGTGCATTTTCACTTCAAACAGACTCAAATTTTTTAACCTAAAAGACAAATTGGTGACTAAGAAACATTTTTCAGTTTAGAAAAAAGGGACGTAAATAAACTGGAATTTTGAAGCAAAAAATACGAATTTCTACGTTAAATTTTAAATAATAAAAATCTAGTTTTTAACAAAACAGTTAATTTTCAACCAAATTGTTGAATTTTCTACTAAAATAGTTCAGTATGCAACCCAAAAAGATGAACTTTCAACCCAACACTTGAATTATCAACCACAGAGATGAATCTTCATCCAAAAAATAAATTTTAGCCATAGTTAATGTTAATATAAATTTGTATTAACTTTTAACGAAGTAGCTCAATTTTTAACTAGGTAGTTGAATTTTCAATTCATAAAGACAAATTTTGGAACAAAAAGAATTTCTCAGCCAAGAAAGAACAAATATTTGAACCAAATTATGCAATAGTCAAACCAAATGGACGCGTCCAAAGTTGACAGTCGAAAATTCATCTAGAACGAAAAATAGGCTCATAAAAAATATTTTACGTAGGGTGCAATCGACGCGAAGTTTAAGAAGCTTTCTAAAGGTGTATTTTCTTCTTACTCTTTCTAACTAGATGTATCGCTGAGATAACCTTGAAAGAGGACAGGCATGTTTTTAATAGGATGTTTTTAGCGGACTGACAATTCTGTCCGGTACTGTGGTTTTCGAACGGCCACTATCTGCACTTTTAAAATTATTTTCAAAGCATAAATGAGAACGTTATTATCAGGATTTTATATCTCTGAGGAGAGATACAAACGAGGGGAACATTTCTCGTGCGATCGAATTTTCAGACATGTACTTGATCATTTAATTTATGCTCGTGTAGATTACAGCTTGACGAAATGAAGACCTGAGTCTTAACTCTTCCGAGCGAAGAGGATTCGCCGTAAACATGACACGGCTGCGTGCAGAAAATTATCTCTAACGCAGCGAACCTAATGGACTTAAATTAAGATTTTTCTCGACATTTGGTTCGATTTGTCGAAGAGGGCTTATCAGCGCTTCTTCTTAGGCTTCGAGATGCTATTAATTTGTATTGATAGGGGCGGAACAGAAAAACGTGCATGGGGTTCGTTAAGTCTACGGGGATAAAATGTGGCACGGGACTTGAAGCCATCTGTCTCTCGATTTTGTGAATATGCTTCCATATAAAGTTATTCAACTTCTTGATTAGAATAATGAGCATAAAGAGGATCGTTAGAAAAACAGAGATTAGGATTTTATCTCTTATGCCATCTATCTTAACTTTATTTTATTTTGCTAAAAACCAATTATTTATGCAAAAAATTTTTCCTTGCTGTGAATTGAACTTTTTTGTTGAAAATTCGTATTTACGGTGTCAAGATTCATCTCTTTAAGTGAAAAATTGATATTTTTAGTTTAAGAATTAAATTGTTTAGTTTAAGGATTCAACATTTTTCTTTAAAATTAAAAATCGGCACTTTTTCTCGAAAGTTTAACTATTTAGTTGTAAATGGAACTGTTTAGTAGAAAATTAATTTTTTTATTGTTTGAAAATTGAACTATTTGATTAAAAAATCATGTTTATTGCTTACAAATTTATCTTCACGAATTTTTAAGTCAACTGCTTTTTTATAGAAATGCCATCTTTTTTGTAGGAAATTCAACTATTGGGTTGAAGCTACAATATATTTCTACATGAAATCTTAAATGTTTTATTTAAGGCGTTTATAAAATGATATCGAGAAAAATATTTTGACTTACAAATGAGGGGGGGGGGGGGTGCCTATGTGCGACGTAGTTTTTTAACACCACTTGATTTTAATTACGAGTGATGTGCGAGACCGATGTATTATCTTGTTAGATGGTAATGCTTTCCGAATACATTTTTTTTGGTTTGAAAGGATTTTTAACAATTTGATAATTTCGTGCTGTGTTTCTTCCATATACTTGACATGGAATTAAAAGGGTTTTGATTGAAGATCAATGCTGAAATTCCTAGGGAACATGGTTCGTAATTCACGAAATCATTTGATCGACCATTTGTCGATCTACCCACGCTAGGTGGTTCAAGCTTTGTTTCATGATCTGTGAAGAGGAAGGGTAGGGGTGAAAAAAGTGTTTAAAATAGCGTGATTTAGTTTTTCGAATGGTTCCTTAGTGATAGAAGAGATACACGGTCAAGTTGTGTGTATGAAAATAAATTTGACGTAAAATGACTTCACTAAATAACAGATGTGTCTAGAAGAGATAAATCAGGAGTTGGTTCAAAGACATCTTTTTTTCGTATTTTAAGTTCAACTTGTAGTGATCCATCTTCAAGTTCATGGGAATATGCAACACACATACGATTTACAGATTTACGAAGCCCGCCAGTTTTTGAGATCCTTGATGTCACGTCGAACGGGTCACCGATGCCGCGATACATATGCATTTTCGCTATATATCACAAGATGAAATAGTCGATCCTTCGATTTCCGAGGCACGTTTGAGTTCATAGTAAGAAGGGAATTTCCAAGGGCAACCCTTGAAATCCATTTCTCACATTGCGGAATGCAATTCTGCCAAACTGAATAAATAACGTCGAGATTTGGCTAGAGGAATCATTTTCTTTTTACTTGATTCAAATCATCTATTTGAATATTCGCGTCATTATAAAAAATACATATTTTTTAAGAAAATAGAGGAAAGTAGGATAATTTATTCCTTTTAATTAAATTAAAGAAAGTACCATGTTAAATTAAATGTTTATCTATTTATCTGTATTCGTAATTTTTAACAAATTAGTTAAACTTTCAAACAAAAGAGGCCGATTTTTAACAAAATAGTTAAATTTCAAATAAAAGATTTAAATTTTAAAGCAGCGAATATCATTGTTCACCAACTGATTGAAATTTCGAACAAAACAGAATAAACTTTAACCAACAACAGTGTCATTTTTCACCAAGTTATTGAATCTTTAATCTTTAATGAAAAATATAATAGTTGTTATTGCAACCAAACAAATTGTAGTTTTGATTTTTTTTAAAACAAGTCAAATTTCACAAAAAAGACGAATTTGCAACAAATTATTTAAATTTCAATTAAAATACTTCTGTATTTAACCAAATTGTTGAATTTTTAAGCCAAAAACTAAACTTTCTACTAAATGATCAAATTTTCAATAAAAAAGGACGACTTTTCTAACAAAAGTTCAATTATAAACCCGAAATGATGAATTAACAAAAAGTCATTGTTAATTTTCCACCAAGAAAGATGAATTTTCACACAAATTGTTGAATTTTTACCTAACTGTTAAAATTTCAAGTAAAAAATACAAGTTTCTTAGAAAACAGCTGCATTTTTAAATATAAAATTTTACTTTTCAATATAAATTATTTTCAATATAACAGTTAAATTTTCTTATTAGGTTTAATTCAGTGGGGAATCGAGGAAGGAGGGTGAAGTCTGTTATTCATTTCCTCTCTTAAGGAATAAGCCAAAGAAAAAATTACTATTAACTGAAAAAATATTAAGTTGATTCAATCTTTAGAATCAGAACCTTTAAAAGTTTTTAATATGAATTTCGATATAGATTTTACTATAATTATTACTATCATCCTTTGAATGTTGAAAGGGATCCGTACCGCTGGATTCACCACATCAAGTGAATTCCCCCAAATAGTTTTCCAATTATGCGAAATTATTTTGAACAGTCTGTGATCGAGATTCAAAGTGCTTCTAGGACCTTAGCACCAGTTGAAGGGCTTGCTAATCAGAGATTTAATTGATACCATGGAGAGCACGACTGTTAGAGTGTAACATAGGTAAATTCACCACATCGAAAGTCGCACAAGTGGTACTAACTAGGTGGTGGCACATTGAGAGGTCCTCTATTTCAGAGAGTAAAAGGACAGAATCGAAATACATATGTAACACGACGAAGTGATGGGACGAGGATGAGGAAAATAGAGATGGGATGGGATAGAATGGGTTGGAGGCTACTTAGCGCTGAGCTCTTCATTAGCAACCGTTTCCAATCGTCCCTACCCTATCAACCCTCTCAACCCTCTTATGCAATGATACCCTGTTAGGTCGATATAATTAAAATTTAATTTCCTTTGATAAAGTTATATCCAAGGGCTTCTGACAATTAGATCCTACAGTTTGCACTTATGAAAGAGAGTAAATCCCGAGATATCAAACCGTTGCATATCATTCTGATTATCAGCTTCGGCTCAAAATGATCAACTTTCAAGGATCTAAAATTATTTTTTGCTCAAGTTTATTTAAATATGTCGAGTGGCAGTTGTTATATTTTCTATTAAAACTCCTAGGTTAGTCATTAACGACAGACTGTTTATGAACGAGACATTTTTTTGCAATTTTTGAATTTTAGGGTGGATGGGAAATGATAATTTCCATTTGTTTGGCTGTAAATTTCAGTTGAAAAGGATCAATTTTGAACCTAAATTAGAATAGTTAGATTTTAGGTTGAAATCAATTTTTTTAAATTAAGTTAACGAATTTTCAACAAAATAGTTCCAACTTTCACCAAGCAGATGAATATTCAACTAAAATGATAAATCATCAACAACAAAAATTAATCTTCAACAAAAGAATGCAATTTTTAACCAAGTAGTTGAATTTTCAACAAAAAAAGCTGAATGATCGACGAAGAGTGTAGTAGTTGATATTTCAATTAAACAATATTTAAATTTTCAATTAAAACAGAAATAATTAACGATTAGTCAGGAACAATTTAATTTCTAACCAAAGAGATAAAATGCTTACCAAATAAGAATAATTTTTAACTCAAACGACGAATCTTCAACTTAAATAGTCAAGGTAATTAGTTGAAAAGTTTAATTTTAGAAAAAAGCAAATTTTCAAATTATAGATTCATTTCCCATCAATGACATGGACTTCCACCTGAAATTATTCAACTTTAACAACAAAAATTTCAACTCTGAAACATGTAGTTGAAGTTCTAACAAAAACGATTAATTTTTAACCAAAGAAATGAATTTTCAAAACTAAAAGAGTTAAATATTAAACTCAAATAAGGAATCTTTAACGAAAAGAAGTAGTTGTTAACAAATTAGTTCTATTTTTAACTAAAGAAATTCATTCAGAAACTAAAACTATGAATCTCTAATAAAAAAAAAATATATATATATATAATTAAAAATTTGTCATAAGGACAACCGCAGGATTTCGCCGGGAGCGGGTGCTAATCTGAAAAATTGCACCCGCTTCCA
>NC_046659.1:83904368-83907993 GCF_010883055.1 Belonocnema kinseyi | reverse complement strand
TTCAGCAGAAACCCTTGGTACAGGGACCCTCTATCCGCAACCCGAGGACGCGTTTGGTGGCTTTGTCATAGGCCCTTCGGTTTGATTCTAGAGGAATCAAAAAAAAATTTTTTTTTAATATATATATCAAGTTCAAATCTTCTGCGCTGAGCGTTTGCCCGTTCTGAGAAGCGCGCTGTATGAGTCAACGGTGCCCATTTTTTTGGATTTTTTTTACGGATATTTCATCCGGCACTTATAATCAAGAAGATACAATTTTTTAAATAAAATGACGAATCTTCAAAAAAAAATTAATTTTTAACAAAAGGGTTTAACTTTTAACCAAGTAGTTGAATTTTTAACCTAAAATTTTGAAAACACTTCCCCTTTAGCGAATTTCCATAGTGGTTGGTATTTTTCCTCATGCTGTAACTTCGAACGTAAGCTAGATTTTAGAACACTTTTTTTGTTGAATTTGCTTAAAATTAAGTCGGCTCTAATTTATATCATGCCTATTTTTGTCTACAATGCACAGGAAATTATGATATTTCACAAAAACTAAAACTGATTTTTTTTTAATTAGAATTTACACTAAAACATAACTTCTAAAGTTTTTATTTACAAATAATTCACAAATAATCGCTAGAAAATTCTGTATAATATTTTTAAATAACCCTCACTAGTGGTCAAAAGTTTGGGTTTATCTCTTTTTTGCTGATTGATGAAGTCCTCTTAATTATAATTATGTCAGAGCTAGAATTTTTTCTCTTAAAGGAATTAAATTACCTCAAAATTCTGTATGAAATGAGCCCAGGGTGAAGCTTATTTGTCTATTTTTCAAGTAGATATTGCAAAGCTTTGTGTTAATTTCAATGTTTTCTTAAATTTTAAATAACTTTTGTAATAATGCATATTTTATAATATTTCTGGATTCATTTTAGAGATATTTTTCCACATTATTTTAACAGCTAATGGGCGTAAATCTTTAAAAAATTCTTATCGCAGTGCGGAAACTTAGCTATTTCTTCACAGTATCGCAAGAGCGTTATGAGCGAAAATCTACAAAAAAAATCTATCACAGAGCAAAAACTTAAAGTTGTTTTATACTAATAAGCTGTTGCAATACTGTGAAAAATTTCTTCACAATGAGCCTAAGAAAACTAAAAGATATTGATTATTAACGAAGTTATTGAAATTTTATGAAAACATGGAAATATGCATTATTCTTGCAATATCTACGTAAAAAATGAACGATGTGGCTTCATCCTTGGTTTATTTTATAAAAGGAGAATGCTTTGCATGTAAAAAATTAAGTTTATTTAACAATCCATTTAGCTTTTTTTTTGTTTCAAAATAATCGTGACGTGTGCCTGAATTAATTTCAGAGAAAAAATGAAAGGTGTAAGCTTTTTTGAATAGAACTCAATCCAAGCTCATCGTGCTGGAGAATCACATATGGCAATTCTGGCAAGCAATTTCCTGATTAAATAAAAAATCTAAAATATGTACAAAAGCGTTGCATATAATTTTGTTCTAATTTCGGGATCAAAATGATCAACAATTCACTGTGAAGCTATCAAGTATTTATGATAATTTTGGTCAACTCACAGATGCAGCATTTCAAATTTCGACTTATGAAAAGTTGTACTCACCTGAAACAAACAAAAAAAATAACATTCATAATTAATATGCTGAATAATTAATTAGAGACGTGAGTTTAATTTTGGTTAAGATCGTATTTTAATATCGAATGACTAACGAAATGGTACATAAATTACGAATACTTAATCAAACATAAATACTAAATATTCTGAATAAAGTTCCCCAAATGCTGGAATTTCTGACTCTCGACTAACAGATTCGACAGTATCCTACTCTTTGTCCTGGCGGTAAATTATATCTCAGCATCGCGAGCTGAGTGGGTGTAATCTTCAGACGAACAAAGGGGCGGCATCGTTAAAATCGAATTATTCGGCGGATACCGTGACGAGGAAACATTTATGATCCGAGACGCAAGATACACTTCCGGCAGAAACCACCACCACTGGTTAATTTTCACCAACAAATTTTGCTCAGAAAAATTTCATTCAATTTCAACCCACTTGTTGGTAGATAAAAATCTTGTATTGAAAAATCTTATTTTTAAAGTAACAGGTTGTTCATGCTATAGAAAATTACATGCCAGATTGCGAGAATGAGTAAGTGAAAATAAAAAAATTGATTTTCTATTAAAATAATTCTATAGAATTGACTTCTAATTCAAAAATATAACGAAAATTAATAAAATTATCTAAAAACGTATATGACCTATAAAATTGTATATACATTTCGAAATTCTAAGAAATTCTTCAAAATCCCATGGAAATTTTTCAAAATTCCTAACAATAATTAAAATCCATGGAAATTTTATGACCTTTTTTAATTCGCTAGAAAATTCTTTAGAATCTTTCAAAATATCCTGAAATACTTCAAATACCCTGAATTATTTTTAAAAACCCGTCACATTTTTTTAAGAACTTAAAAATTCCTTGAAATTTTCAGAAATAATCTACAATTATTTTAAATTCCTTCAAAATTTTAAAATATATTATAAATTTCTAAAAAAAACTTTTTGAAAATCCAAAAATATTTAAAATTCTTTCATATCTTTTGATATCTCTTGTAATTTTTGAAAAAGCCCTTTAAATTATTGAAATCTATTGATAATTCTTTAGAATCATTTTCAATATATTAAAATCATTACAAAATTTTAAAATATTTGGAAATACCTAACTATTCGAAAATCTTTCTAAAACTTTTATATTCTACAAAATCCAACAATTCTTGTGAATAAATTATTTTAAAT
This sequence comes from Belonocnema kinseyi, assembly GCF_010883055.1. NCBI lineage: Eukaryota > Metazoa > Arthropoda > Insecta > Hymenoptera > Cynipidae > Belonocnema > Belonocnema kinseyi. The sequence continues at coordinate 83,905,169 of NC_046659.1, read as the reverse complement.
ATATGAAAATGCTATGAAGTCCCGAAAAATTACATGGAATCTTATGTTATTCCTTAAAATGCCATTAAATATGTGAAGTTCTATCAAATCAATGAGATCCTGAAAAGTTCATTTAATACATAATTGATAGCCTTTAAAATCCCTTAAAATTATTGAAATCTTTAGAAATCTGATAAAATCTTTCGAAATCGCTGAAAATTTCTGGAAATATTTACGAACGTTAGAAATATTCTGAAGTCGATTTTGAATTTTAAAAAATACCCGAAAACCTTTTGAATTTGAATAGCAATATGAGTAAAAGGGGAGCAAATGTAAAAAGTGTAGGAACAGGGGATTGGTCAAGGGAAGGAAAAGAACAGTTTAGAGAAAAAATAAGAAATATCAAAATGGGAGAGGGAAATGTGGACGAGGAGATGGAAAAAATGATAGGAGAAATAAAAATAGGATTAGAGTGCACAAATAATAATGAAGTTAGTAGAGGGGGGAATAGAAGTGAGTGGGATGAGGACTGCAAAGAGAAAAAAAAGGAGGTCAGAAAGGAATTAAGAAAATGGAGAAAAGAAAAAATTAATGGGGAAGAATATAGGAAAAAAAAGAAAGAGTATACGGAATTGTGTTATCAAAGGAAAGAGGAAGAGAATAAAAGGTTTGAGGAAGAGGCGGAGAAGGCTAGGACGGAAAAAGAGGTATGGAAGGTATTAAATAGAGAAAGGAAAAGAAGAAAAAGAGTAAACCAAGATATTGAAATGATAGAATGGAAGAAATATTTTTTGGATTTGCTAGGAGGAGTAGAGAGAAAAG